>NW_007726887.1:441067-445784 GCF_000696425.1 Galeopterus variegatus
TGTGTCTTATGAGATGGCCTTAGAGGGGATGGAAAATGAGGAACCTTAGCCATAGGGCTTGCCAAGAAAATACCTTTGGGCTTCCTGAGGGAGCAGGTTCCAGACTGACCATTGGGAGAGCAGAGCAGCAAGGCCGTGAGTGTGGGGAGGGAGCCCTGCGTGGAGGAACTGCGTGTGCAGAAGCGCGTGTTGGAGCAACCTGTAGTTTGGCTTTGCTCCTCCACAGAGAAATCTGCAAGCACTTTCGTGTGAGAGGGCAGCCAACGTGCGGGCTTCAGAAGAGGCTGGTCAGGTAGGCAAGGCACCCTGGCTATGGAGGGCATTGAATGCCAAGATGCTTGGAACTTTAGGTTTCAGACCAAGGGAAGCCTTGTTCATGGTGCTTGGGCAGAGAGCAGAGAGAGGAATTGAAGCAGGAAAGACCCGGGTGGAAATAACCCAGAGAGGAGAGAAAGAGCCAGCTGAGGTCAAGGTCGTGCGGATGAGGAGAAGGGAAAGTATTTGAGAGATGTTCCTGAGATGGCCCCGACAGGGCCGCATGATGGATTGACTGCGGGTGGGAGGCAGAGGGACAATCTTCCATCTAGCCAGAGGCCCAGACAGACACCCAGGGCAGAAGAGTGGAGTAGACGAGAGAGAGGATAATTAAGTGCTAAATTGTGCAGCTTAATTTATTGTTTGGACAGTTGCCTTGTACTCTAATGAGCTCATGACATCAGTCAGCAGGGAAAGTATGCCTAGCCCATCGCCCGTCGCAACTGGAGCCATCCGTGGGCACTGCCCAGATCCCTATCTGGACAGATAGACGCTGGCTGCTGGGCTTCTGGGCTCAGTTTGAAATTGGGGGTACCAACAAACCCCAGGCCAAGGCGCTCCTGGCAAGACCCCTTCCTTAGAAGCTCCAGAACCCAAAAGATCTGGGACTCCCAGGCATGTTAGTCCAGAAGAGGAAGGAGACACAGAGTTTGAACTTGACCATGACGTAGGATCATGGGTCCTGCCTCCGAGTCCAGGGGAGATAGGTTCACCTCTAGGACCCTTCCTGCTTATGTGACCTACGGCAGACCCCTGACCTTTTCTGGGCTTCTGTGAATTTAAGTAAACATGTGGAAAGTGCTCTGTGAATCTCAGTTATTATGAAAAGTTTCTCCCAATTAAAAAATATGTTAAAACAACAGATATGTAAGAGCACGTACCTTACCTACCTGCCACGTGCCACATGCTGGGCCTGGGCTCCTAGGGATGCAGAGAACTGACTCATCACCTACTTCGGGTGGAGAAAAAGACAATTTAGCCTTGATTATATCACTGCGTTGATCAAGTCTTGAAGAGATTCGAAGTGTGGGATAAAGAGAGAGAGATTTGTCTTGGAGGAACCCAGAGAGGCTCTTTGGAGAAAGTGGTGCCCAAAGTAGGCCTCACAGAATTGTCTAGACTTTCTCACTAGAGAAATAGCCCCTTGCACCTGTTCTTCTTCACAAAGTCGCTCTAAATATCTTTGTTGGAGACTCTTAGGAGAACATCTGGTTGGAAGGACTGGGGGTGAAATGGAGCTGCGTTTACAGAGTACTTTACATAAGATTGAGAAGGGTTAATTTTCCATATCAAGGAAAGTCAATCTGATGGAGATTATGGAGGGTCAAATCTCCCCCTAGCCCATCTTCCCCAGACCACCATTCCTCATAACTGATTGCAACTGTGAGAGAGAGATCATCTGTTTGATTTTCTGCTTAAAATATGCACGTCCACCACCCTGCAACAGAGGCTGCCTGGCATAGGACTGGCGCTCCATACGTTTGTATTGAATAAAGGAATGAAGAAAGCTGAGACAGTAGTCAGACATTCACATGGAAACGAGATAGTATTCTTACCTATCAGGTCACCAAAGATGAAAAAGTGATTGCTCATGCCTGGTTTGAGCCCAGGAGAAGAAACAGCTCTCTGGACACTTCAGGTGGTTGTATAGTTACGTTATCTTCCCAGGGGACAGCTTGGCCATCTAAAGTTTCAAAAATACCCATGCTCTTTAACACAGCAATACCACTACTCAGGATGGAGTCTCAGGAGAGGGGTTGTACCAGTGTAGAAAGGCGTCTCACCATGACATATTGGAAACAATTAGACTGTTTAAATGCTCGACAGGAGGGGATTGGTTAAGGAAACTATGACTGTCCTTGGAATGTTATGGAAGCATTTAAAAACATGATGGACATACATGAGGGGTCTTCAAAAAGTTTGTGGAAAAATGGAATTAAAAGATAACAAGAATCTTTCCATGAACTTTCTGAAGACCCTCGCATATATGGAAAGGTACCCGTGATGTATTAAGTAGGGAGAACCAGTCACCAGTCCACAATATATATATACACCGAGCGAGTCTGAGAGATAGTAGCCACCTCTGGATATTTTTATTTTCTCTCTCTCTCTTTTTTTTTTTGTCTATCTGCATTTTCAACATTTAAAAAAAAAGAGAATGTATGATTGCTATACAACAATATAGCTGTTTCCACACTGGTTTTTAAAAGAAGAATAAAGGTGAAGGTGGGGGAGAGGGGCCATCTGGGAAAGTGCAAACCGCACTAGTTTCTCAGACTCTCCTCTGTCCGTTTGGCGCCTCTCCTCTCTAAGGTGCTCCAGGCTAGGTCAGGGAGACCCTCCGACTCTCTCCCTGAGACAGGGAGCAACTGGGGTAGCCACGGGCAGCTGTGGGTGAACAGAGGCCTGCATCCTCCCTTCATGGGACAGCCATAGCGTCCGTCTCACAACAGCCCATTGGGGGCCTCTCTTCTCAGCTGGGGCCCTCAGGACCACACTCGGTTGGCCATGACCACAGACCACGTCTGAGGCTCATTCTCAGCCACTTCCCCATTGCCAGGTCCTGGGCCTGGTCTAGAGTCTTAAGTCAGCCAGAGCTGGCTTCCAGTCCCTGCTCTGCATCACTTCACCTCTTAGAACCTTCTCCTGTGTCGCTGAGGGTCACTATATCTAAATTGTGGGTGTTGAAAAGATCAGATGAGCAAAAGGATGTGGCGATGTAGTATCCAAGTCCTGGCTGCCCTCTGTCTTGCCCGAATCCTCTGTCTTGCACTGGCCACCAACTTTAGTGAACCTGAGGTGGCCTTGCAGTTTCCCAGGCTCTCCACCTGCTCGTACTTCCTGGGCATCGACACCTGGCTCCTTCTTTTCAGCTGCTCACTATGGAAGCAACCAGAGAGGCAAACCCTCCTGTCTCCCCTGCCCTGAAGCTTCTCATGGCAGGTGGAGCCTGGGGGGAGGGTCCCCGTCCAGAGGCCAGAGGGTCCTTGGTTTCCCAATCTGTAAAATGGGGTTACTAGCTCGGAGCACATCACTGTGCAGACTCGAGGTAATGTCGTCAGATCACCTAGCCCCATTGCCTGGTTTACTGTAAAAACACAATAATTGACTGTAATTTTTTCTTTTCATAACAGTAATTGCTCTGTCTGACTCCAGATTCCACAGAGGTAGAGCTGGGAGTGGATGAGGGTGAGGGTAACACAGGGAATACAAGGTCGTCTTCCCTTGAGATGGAAAACACGTGGCACAAATATTAAAAATCAAGGAAACCATTCTCCCCTGTTCTTCGATCACATGAGAACCATCTGATGTTTGCCCACCAGGTTCTCCACCTGCCTCCACATGGCCAGGTCCACAGACCTGTGTTTCTAGGGAACTGCCTCCTCCAGCATGCAGTCGCCTCAGCAACTAAAGTGCAGGCGAGTAAATGGAAGTCCTCCTCTGTGTCAGGCACCATGTCTTGCATTTGCACAGGAGGACTCTGGTGCTCGGGAAGCCCAGTGATGTGCCCCAGGTAACAATTGGCAGAACTGAGACTTGAATCCAAATCTGCCTGGCACTGGCTTGCCAACGTGTGCTTTTTTTTCTCTTTGCCTTTGTCCCTCCCACAAAGTATGCTTTTGAACATACTACTGTTTACAAATTTGCAGCGAGGTAAGGTGCATGCGTGTGTAGCGGTGTTTCCCATTCTGTGTGTGGGTCTGTGTCCATGAAAGAAAAACAAAACAACCAAAAACACACTCCTGAGAGATGCGATGTCTCGCATCAGGAGAGTGGCTGCCTTTTCCCCCCACCCCAGGGTGGCTGTGGCATTGTGAGCAAGTTGCAGACCCCCCAAGCAACCAGAACATTCTGTACCTTGTGGCAATTAGTCCCCACTTGGCTTAAGGACTCCAACATCAAAGGAGGTCTCCGCCTGCTGCCCAGGGGAGGCCAAGGGAATGCCTCAGAACGAGCCCTTCCCCCTCATTAGGGGGCTCCAGCCACCAGCAAAGCAGACTCTGGACAACAGACCCGGCCCCATCAAAGGCCCCCTTCCCCCGGGAAGGCCTCTGTAATCCTGGGCCTGAGTACACCCTGCCCCCTCCCCTAGACAGGCTCAAAAGCAGCCGTCTGGGGACACCTGACTACTCTCCAGTTCAAAGCCAAGTGAATGCATTAACAAGACAAAACACCATTTTCCTGTCTCAAAACTCCTAGGGTCCTGCTTTGAGCTGCCTGCAGTCAAGGCCTGGAGGGTACACAATCCCTTCCCACTTAGCCTGGGGCCCGAAGTCAGGCCCCTCCTCCGCAGTCTCCCCAGCCTTTGAAAGCCCTGGAACACAAACAGGGGCTAACTTAAGCCACTCAGCAATGCCTCTTCAGACCTAATCTGCTCCTTGGTAGTAAGGTAGGTGGCCAA
>NW_007726887.1:445889-453182 GCF_000696425.1 Galeopterus variegatus
TACAGACCCGGCCCCATCAAAGGCCCCCTTCCCCCGGGAAGGCCTCTGTAATCCTGGGCCTGAGTACACCCTGCCCCCTCCCCTAGACAGGCTCAAAAGCAGCCGTCTGGGGACACCTGACTACTCTCCAGTTCAAAGCCAAGTGAATGCATTAACAAGACAAAACACCATTTTCCTGTCTCAAAACTCCTAGGGTCCTGCTTTGAGCTGCCTGCAGTCAAGGCCTGGAGGGTACACAATCCCTTCCCACTTAGCCTGGGGCCCGAAGTCAGGCCCCTCCTCCGCAGTCTCCCCAGCCTTTGAAAGCCCTGGAACACAAACAGGGGCTAACTTAAGCCACTCAGCAATGCCTCTTCAGACCTAATCTGCTCCTTGGTAGTAAGGTAGGTGGCCAAACTGGAGCCAGCCCTCCTGAGAGCCAGAGCTGAGAGGGGAGAAAGCAGACCAGCTCTGAGGTTGCAACCTTCCTCTACAGGCAAAGAGACTGTTTCTTCTGCAGCAGAATGAATGCAAGGTGAGGAATTGCTGGAAGAGGCCTCCCTCCAGAATCCAAGGTTTTAGAACAGAAGCACCAGATTTAGCCATTCATTCACGCATCCACCCATGCCTTCACCCATCCACCTATCCACACATCAGTCTGTCTGTCCACCTATCTATCCATTTGTCTGTCCATCCATCCATCCATCCAGCCGACCATCTATCCACTCATCTACGTCTCCAGCTGTTCATCCATCTGTCCATCCCATTGCATGCCAGATTGAGAAAAAAATTAGTCTCCCATACCGCCCTCAGGAAACTCCCAGCCTCTAGAAAGAGCAGACATTACATTGTGGCTGTGAGAGAGAGGGTCTGAGAGGCACCAGGGAGCTCAGAGGATGGAGTCTGGGGTGACCAGGCAGATAGCACAGAGGGTGTGAAAACTGGATCTGGAAGGTGAATGAGAGTTTTATCAAGCAAAAAGGGAAAATATGGCGTTACAGGCAGCACTTTCAAAAGCATGGAGGTCTGAAATAGCCTAAATATTCAGTTTGGGAACTACTGATTGTTTAGGTCATGAAGTTCACGTGAAGGGGTGAGGTGAGGCAGGGGATGATAAGGGATGAGGCTAGGGCCAGAGAATGTGGAACCCTTCATCCCATGAAGTCCATTCCCTGATGAGCACTCAGATCCACCTGCACACACACACACACACACACACACACACACACACACACACACAAATTCCCTTGCATGCAAACAGCAAGTATATGCACAACTACACTGAGGTGAATACCTTTACACACACATGTGCTATGCAAATGCAAATATGCAGGCGTGTGCACACAAATGTGCTCACGTACACATGCACGCGTCTGCCCACATTCCAACATGCTTGAGTATGCGAGGCCACTTCTTTATGGAAAAACAGAACTAAAAGGTAATACAAATCTTCCCACTAACTTTCTGAAGCACCCTCATACACACAAGTGTGCTGACACAACTCACCTGTATCAAATGTCTTAGCATATCTATTCAAACTCTGGTGTACACACACAGGCAAACAGACATAGAGACCCACAAATGACATCCATGTTCATTCATGCAAGCTGTGTGTGCGTGTGCACACACCACACCAGGGAAAGGCCAGGAATAGGACACCTGCCTCTCATTATTCCTCAGTCATAAAAATGTGCCCCGGGCAGTGAAACTTGGCAAGGCTGGGCCCATCAGCTGTGCTTGGGCTGGAGCCGGTGTCCCTGGGCTCCTCTCGGCTCTGCCAAGATGGTGGGGCTTCCTGTCCTGATGTCAGCCTTCTTTCCCAGCCCTCCTGAGCCAGCACTGCTCCTACTGAGAATTGCCTTCTCCTGCAGGCATTGCCTTGCTTGGGTGGTGGGACAAGCCCAAATATGTCCATCATCCACCCACAGGGCAGGGTGGCCAGACTCAGTCCAATGATGTTGTCTCCTGAGCAGGTGCCCAGCCAGCTCTGAGCAGAACAACAACGTTCTAGATGCAAGACCCAGTGCACTCCATCCTACTCGTCCAGTTCCATCTCACAGGCTTCTCTCAACCCACACCTTCTGCTCCAGCCACCCTGGACCTGCCCTGGTCCCTACCTCATTCCTCATGTGATTGGTCACGCTTCTGAGACTTAGAGCCTGGGGTCCTCCTGTAGCAATGGGAGGTGGGGTGTGATGTGGGTGATATTAGCTGAGCTCAATCCAGCCAAGCTCACTGTTGAGGACCTGCTGTACTAAGCCATAGCCCTTCTCTTTCCCCAAACCTGGTACCCCTTCCTCCCATTTGCCTGTGCATCCCTCTACCTGCGTATTTACCTCCCCTCTGTCTACTCATCTTTCTGTGCAGCCATCCACCCACCCAAACAGCCGTCCACCCATCTATCGCTCATGCACCTAACCATTCATCTCTTTGAACACACACTCATTTAATCATCTGTTTATCCATCTGTATTAGTTCAGACATCTATCCATACGCTCATCTATTCATGGACCTTGAAATCAAAAAGATCTGGATTCGAGTCCTTATTTTCCGACTTACTGCCAGTAGCAGAGGCTGTCAATTCTCTTCCCATATCCCCCCACGCCGCCCCAGCTCTACCATCTTAATGCACACACATCTGAATTCCAACTGCTACCACCTAAATCTTCTTGTCTGAGGGCTTTCTCCCATCACTGAGCCTTGTCTGTCTCTATGTGTGGAAGGCTGGAAGTGACGGAGAATAAACACTCTTGGGAGCAGCTTCCAGCCAAGGACTAGCCAGAGTTGGCATCTAAATACCCCAGCTTCCTTGTCCTTGGGTGGGATGACTCTGAGGTGGGTGTTCTTCACTGGCTCCCAGAGTCCCCAGCAAGATTGAGCTCCATTTTCCCACAGATGTCACCTTGTTTGATGACAACCCTTTTATTGTCTGCCTTCCCTTCCCTACCTCACTTCCCCACTTTGCTACTTCATTTCCCAAATAAACTACTTGCAATTGAATCCTTGTTCCAAGGTTGGCTTCTGGGGAACCCAAACTAAGATACTATCTATGTGACTTGGACAGATTCCTTAGCTTACTTAGTATGGTGCATATACTTTGGTAAGCACTCAACAAACATTAGTTATTGCTTTTATTATATATTTCTATTGAAAATAATAGTAAGGAATGGATGTTCTGTTGTCCTCATGAGTCACTGGTCTCTGCCATCCAGCTACCAGCCAGTGTCACCACCATCCAGCTATGGTAGCAGAAACCCAGGCAGCACCCTTGACACCACCCTGCCCTCCTACTTACTCCGAATCTAAGCCACCCTAAGTCTTTCTGATTTTTATCTCCTATGGCTCCCAATTCTCTCCACTTATCTCCATCTCCACATCTACCCCTCTGGTCCAGGCTAGAGCCATCATTACCCTCTATTCCTGGACAACAGCAAGAAGTCTCTAAGCTATTGCCACACGCCTCCTGTCCTCCACCCCCCAACAATCCACACCTCACTGTGGAGCCAGAGTGATCTTCCAGAAATGTGTGTCTGATCACAAGCCTTAAAACTCCCCAAAGGCTTCCATTGCTCTTAGGATAAACAGCAATGAGACACCCGCCTTGGCATTCTGGACTAGGTCAACCCCCTTAGAGTAGGCTCAAATACACCCATTTATTTGTTCATTTATTCATTCAGGGGATATTTATTGAGTTTCTCCCATGTGCCAGGTATTAAACACAGCAGTGAACAAATCAGACAGACAAGGTCCCTGTCCTCGGGAGTCACCCTCGAAGTGTTCGTGTCTGTGTGTATTAGGGGAGGGGATTGAAGGAGGCCCTACTTTAGACAGAGTGGTCTGAGAAGACTGCTGTCAGAACTGACATTTGAGCTGAGATGTTCCTGTCCTAGTCCCCAGAACCTGTGAATATGTTATGTTAAATGGTAAAGGCAAATTAAAGTTGCTGATCAGCTGACCTTGAGATGGGGAGATTATCCTAGATTACCTGGGTGAGGTCAATATAAGCACAAGGGTCCTTACAGTGAAAGAGGAACAAGAAAGAGATCCAGAGCGAGGCATCATAAGAAAGTCACTGCTGGCTTTGCAGATGGAAGAAGGGACCCATAAGCCAAGGAATGTGGACCACCTCTAGAATCTGGATAAGGAAAGGCAATGGGAATGCAGCCAGCACCGTGATTTTAGTCCAGTGACATCCATTTGGACTTCTGACCTCCAGAATTGAAGGTTAATAAATTTGTGTTATTTTAAGCCAACAATTTTGTGATATTTGTTACAGCAGCAATAGGAAACTAGTACAATGGTGGTATGATAATGATGGTGGTGGTTGTAGTAGAGGTGGAGGTGCTGTTGGTGATGGTGGTGGTGATGGTGGTGGTGATGATGGTGATGGTAGGGATGGTGGTAGTATAGGCAGTGATGCTTGTGGTAGAGGTGGTGGTGACAGTAGCACAGGTGGTGATGACGGTCATGGAGGTGGTGACCGCAGAGGTGATTGCTGATGATGGAGGTGTGATGATGGAGGTGGTGGTACATTTTGTAGGAGCTCAGTCCCTTCCTGGGGACTTCCTATGGATGTTGGAAACCTTCTCATTTTGATCCTCTTCCCCTGACCCCACATTTGGAAGCGGGCCTTTCTGAGTAGGAGCTCGAAGAGGAGGAAGGTGTAGGAAGGGGCTGAGGGGTTGAGAAATGGCTCCCAAGTCACAGAGGGGATGGGGAGGCAGGGTAGGAGCAGAGGCCGAGCTAACAGGGCCCAGGTTGGTCAGGAAGAGGCACTTCCATGTTTTATTTATTTTCTTCTTTAAATCCCTTCCTATGCAGAGCCAGGAGCTGCTTCTCAGATGTTCTCTGTGTGGAGAGAACAGGCAAACATTGCCTTCTGAGCGCCTCGCTGCCCTGTGATGGCCTGGGACTAAGGGGCCCGAGGGGCTCTAAACTGTGGTGCAACAGGTGTGTACCAGCAGCTTGAGGCCCAGAGAGGGGGACTGGGGCTGACTGAATATAGGCCTCCTGGCTTCCCATCCTGGCTTTTGTCATCGCACCACAAACTCTTTGACCCCTGAATCACCAGAGAGAGAAAGGAAAAGAGTCAAATATCTGACAGGGTACAAAGAGAAAAAGACAAAAGGAAACCAGGTCTCTGAGGTCTTGCAGCTCATGCTTGGCCCCCTCCCACCCTGCCCTCTGCTTGCCAACCAGCTGTGGGTAATCCCTGTGCCACCAACCCTGCCCAGGGATCCCAGAGCGGGAAGGACTGTTGTCCTTGGGAGACAGACTCTGGGTCTCCAGGGCGGGGTCTTGGCAGGCCCCAGACCCCACCCCAGAGAGGTATCAGCCACCATCACACGTGGGGGGTGGGGAGCAGACGGGCAGGGGCAGAGAGGCGCCAGCCCTGGTCTGGCCACCCCAGGAAGACCTGCTGGCACCTGTGGGCACAGCTCCTCACCCCTGCCTCTCCCTGCTTTGCCAGCCTCATTAACACCCTCCCTGGGGCTGGGGCTGGGGCTGGGGGTGGAGGGCAGAGAGAAACAGCTGAGGCAGTGGAAAGAGTCCCAGCGTTCACCCTTAACCGGTTGTGGGACTTGGACAAATTGTGTCTCCAGTTTGTCATCTATGAAACTGGATGGCACATACAAAACAGAGCCCTTTCAGGGAAGCCCATATGGAGTTCCTATCAAGTGCCAGGTGCACAGTAGGTGCTCAGTAGCTGATGGCCATTGTTACTTATGTCCAGGGCTTACAAAGGAGTCCCCTTCCTCCCACACTTCGTGATGTCACAGGAAACCTTGGCCATGTCTTCAGACTTCTCTACCCACCAGTGCTTCTATCCCCAACTCGCCAAAGCCCCTCAGTGGAGCAGAGACCTGGTGAGGAGTGGACCCAGATCCAGACCCCAGGCCATGCCACCTCTCTGAGATCAGAAAGTGGCCAGTGCTTGCCAGGCAGAACCGTAGTCCACAGCAGCTGCTGTGATCACTCTTGGCTCAGCCACTTAAAGACCGTGTAACCTATGGGTTAACGCCTCAGTTTTCTCATCTGATCAATGGGATGATGATAATAGCATCTGCCTCCTAGCAGTGTTGAGAGGGTGAAAGGAGAGACGGGGTTTGACGTTCGGAGAATGAGTGCCTCCCTGTGCGCCCCCAGCCCACCTTCACAGGGGACTGGCTCTGGAGGAGACACTGAGCGGCTGTGGCTGCTCCTGTGGAGAGGCCTGGACAGCCCCTGGAACAGGGAGGAGGAGGGTGGAGAACAGGACGGGGTGGAGGGAGCAGGGGAACAATGGCCAGACCCAGCTTGTGGTTTGCATCCTGAGAGAGGCGGGTCAACGCTTTCTTGTCATCAGACTTTCCAGTCACCTGCCTGGGAACCTGAGGAAAAGATTAGGGAGCCAAACACATATTGTTTCTTTTGTTTGAGGTGCCAAGTTTGGTGGGATGAATTGGCCATCTGTTCTCCCAGCTACAATCTGGCAAGCCGGAAATCTCTGCTTTCCGAGTTGCCACTTTCCATCAGTTGCTCGCAAAAGCCGAGGGGTGGGGAGAGGACGGGGCTACCCCCACCTCTCCGTGTTCTGGCTGGCTGACCTCCACCAGCTGGGTCCCCTGCTCCAGGCCCACTGGGTGCTCTGGGTCTCAGACTTCAAAATCTGAGGGTGAGTTGGAAAAAGCCCCTGGGATCTGACCTCATGAGCCTCTCTGAGCCTTGGTTTCCCCATTCATAAAACGAGGATGGATGGGGACCTGCACATCTTCAGGCTCTGACATGCCAAAGCAAGAGTGTCCCCTGAGACCCGGGAAGGGGGAAGCCTCTGTCTACATGGGCATCCCCTGGGTAGAAGCAGGCAGTGCTGGCCCTTCCTGGGGATTGGACATCACGGTTCCTGAGCCCCCTTTGCTGGGGCCAACCATCTGGCACCAAGGCCCTTCTGTATCCCCTTGAGCAGGGTTCAGAGCTGGGATTCTCAGACCGAGGACTGGCTTTCTCTAGCAGGAAGGTAGTTTGAGTCTCCAAGCAGGGAACTTCTTAATTTAGGAGCTCCCAGGGATATGTGGCACAGTTTGTGTGGAGGCGCATTTTCCCAGCGGCAAGGAGTCAGATTGGGTGCCCTGGAACCTGGAACCACCTCAAATGGCAGCCCCAGACCAAGGGTACAAAAAGAAAACAATTAAGCCCCCCACACCCTAATAGAAGTGAGCAGCCCAGATGCCTCTGAGCAGATGCTGGGTGATGGCTAGTCAGGAGAGGACAGTCCCAGCAGGGGCTCGACCACCTGGGGAGGAAAGCAGCTGGGGGGGGGGGGGGGGGGGGGGG
>NW_007726887.1:453328-532988 GCF_000696425.1 Galeopterus variegatus
TGGGGGGGGGGGGTTGGCAGGGCTGCCCTTGACTGGAGAGCACAGATGCCTTCTGCCCTCAGGCAAAGAAAACCAGACCTGGACAGTAGTTAAAGTAGTAAAAACAGATTTTATTCAGGACTATCGCAATAGGGGGAAAGAGACCTCAGTGTAGAACTGGGCTCAGCTCTGAAAGTAGCACAGGCAGGTGGGAATTTATAGGCAAGGAGGAGGGGGGGGTCAGTGGATGGAAAATCGCTGAGAGGAAACGTCAGGGGTAAGGGGGATCCTGGCTGAACTGATCTAATAGGATTCTTACTGAAGGCAGCCCAGGGAGATCAGCCATCACCTGGGGGACGGAAGAGGATGAGGAACCTGATTAGATATCATCAGGTATCAGAGGATGATCGGATATCGAGGGTTAGGGCAGAGAGGGGAGGGTTCTTGCTAGACTGACTTAGCAGGGTTCTTTGCAAGGGAGTGCACGGATGGGCCCAGGAGAACTTCCAGGAGCCCGACTAGGTCTGGTCAAGCAGAGACTGTTGGTTGCCTCTCATTGATACCTGCAGACGCAGACTACAGCCAGAAACTACTTGGGAAGGGTGCCTTCCTATGGCGGCTGATTGATGCTGTGCTAACGGCCTTGGCAGTCCAAGGGCTGACTTTGTGGCTTCCCAGTCTCTCTGTTTCACCACGCTTACCCCACGCCCCCAGAGGGCAAGGAGTCCATGCCAGCAGACCACCTGTCGGAGCTAAGCCCTCCATAGGCTTATTTTATTGAAACTTCAGAGCCATGAAGGCCCCCATTTCACAGACGAGGCCACTCAGCCAGCAAGGGCCAGAGCCAGGGCATGAGCCCAGCCCATCAGATTCCTGTGCCTTCTACACGCCACTAGAACTCCAGGACTGCCTCTCCCTACCCTGATCCTCCCAGGGCACTGACCAGCACTTCAGCCCGGTCGGGCAGAGCTAGTGTCCACGTCTCCGTGGCCCCCCTGCCTCCTCAGATGGGCCTGCGAGCTGCTGGCAGGTAACAAAATCCCGAAATGATTCCCAGCCCCAACTGCTCCCCCACACCCCCGTGTGTCTGCTGTTCACCATCCAAACTGATTACAGCCTCCTCATTCTGAAGCGGGGGGAGGGACGGGAGCAAGCCAGCGTGGAGAAGACTTGAAAGAAAATTCGAAACACACGTGTGCTGCCTTGGCTCTGGTAACTCTAAGCCCTCAGCCCGTGTGGCCCAACGGTCTCCCCCTCCCCCGGCCCACCTGTGTCCCTGAGGGGCCTGCTTTCCATGCTCAGCCCCTGCCAGGGGAAGCTGGCTGGGTCTCCGGGACCTGAAGAACTTGGGGCTGGGAAAGACCCTCACGACTGGAGACCCTCTGTCTCAGAAGGGGACACTGAGGCCCACAGAGGGAAGATGGTTTGCCAGGGATAAAGGGCTGAGTGGGAGTGTGACACCAAACTTCACACCCCCAGTGGGAGGGGATTGAGGTCCAGATCGATTGGAGAACAGCCTTCCCCCAAACCCCTGATACCTGTCTGAACTGTCTCCTGTCTCTCTTCCCATCCACCCACTCTGAGGCCCAGGAGAAGCTGTCTTTTCTCTACCTTGCACCTGCCACCTTCTGCTTTAACTCTTTTCCAGCTAGCCTGGGCTCAGCGACCCTCAGTGTTGTAGAGCTAAAGTCTGGGGAGGGGGCAGGGTTGGCAAGAGTTGGCTCTTGGGGCTGGAGCCTGGGTTGGGAACCAAAGGTAAGTCCAAGTGACAGGCTCTGCCTCCTGCTGTTTACATGGAACGTCTTTCTAGCAATCAGCTTATGGCCTCCAAACATGTGGCTTCAATCTCTCCTTTGAAACATGGACGGGGGTGGGGTGGGGGGAGGCTGCTGCTGCCAACACCCACTGGATGCCTCTTCGTGCAGCCCAGCTGAGCACTTGCTGTAATGCTGTAAACTAATAGCTCCGAGGCCTGCGCTTCTTGCCAATGGCACTGCACACTTGGTTTGCAAACTGGATTCCTATTGGGAGGGTGTGGTCTGGGAACAGGGCTGCAGGGCTGGAGAAGTGGACAGGCAGAGTGGGGAAGGGCATTGGGCTTTAGAGGCTAGCAGGACTGGGTTTGAATCCCAGCTGCGTCACTTGTGAGCTGGTGGCCACAGCCTGGGTAGGTGACTTTACCCCTCTGAGGCTTTGGTTCTGCATCTGTAAAATGGAGATACGTGGTTGTATAACAAAGTGTGACAATGGATGTGCGGCTTGTGGCCATTGCTGACACGTGGCATGCCAGCGTATGCCCACCCCTCTGGCCCCTCACCTTCTCTGCATACCTCTCCTGAACCCCACTGTCGGCTTCTTGTTGGCCTGACTCCTGTGCGTGGCCGCTTTCTGGCTTAATAGGGTGTGTTCTGAAAGTTGGGAGACAAGGATCTGAAGCAATCAGACCAGGGGTTGGCCGTGTGTTTCTGGGCAAGGCACTTTCCCTCCGAGGGCCTCAGTTCTCCGAATTGTAAAATGGTGATGGTGGGTGGAGTGGTTGGTTGAGATGTCCACAGACAACTTAGGGGACCCTAGGAAGCTCAGGAAGACAAAAATCCCAGGCTTGAGGTCCTGGGATGGGGTTTGGGCAGCGTTGAGGTGGGCTGGATGTCTGTTTCGTGAGATGGGGAACAGGATGGGGAGCTTCCCTGGGCAGGTGTGGAGGAGGTATCCTCCTCACCCCCAACTTGCTACGGCTGTCTCTTACACCTCCCCACCTCCCCACTGTCCCCTCTTTGTGACAAATCACCAAATGACCCGACTTGCAGGCCTGAGTGAATACATGTATTTGGGTGACAGGAATGTGATAAGAAGACATATTTCCCCAACCCAGCTGCTTTAGCATCCCCAGGGGTGCTATTAAAACATAGTGTCCAGGGCCTCAGCCCAGGTACATTACTGGCAGAGGGTGCAGGTTTGGGGGTTTGCTGGGCCTGGGTTTAAGTCATAGATCTGCTCTCAACTGGATGTGGGTTATCCAGCAACACATTTCCCTTTTTCCAGCCTCACTTTTCTCATCTGTTAAATGGAAAATAACTGTTCCCATCTCATAAGGTTGTAGCAAGGGTGAAATACCATCTGTATTCGTTTCCTAGGGCTGCCATAACAAATTACCACAAATGAGCAGCTTAAAACAACAGAAATTGGTTCTCTCACAGTTCTGGAGGTCAGAAGTCTGAAATCAAGGTGTCAGCAGGATTCCCTCCAAAGGCCATAGGGGATAATCCTTCCTTGTCCTGAGAAGCTTCTGGTGGTTGCTATAATCCTTGGCGATCCTAGGCTTGTAGATGCAGCCCTCCAGTTTCTGCCTCTGCCTCACCTGGCTTTCTTCCCTCTGTGTGTGTCTGTGTCCAAATTTCCCTCCTCGTATAAAGACACCAATCATTGAATTAGGGCCCACCCTGATCTCCTATGACCTCATTTTAGCTTGATTATTATCTGCGAAAGCTCTATATCCAAATGAAGTTACATTCACAGGTATCAGGAGTTAGGACTCTTCTGTGGGGGACACAATTCAACCCGGTGCCCGATCCTAAAGGGCCTAGCCATGGAATGTGCTCAGTGACAGGGGATGGTCAGTGGATAGATAGGTACAGAGTAAGAGCAAAGAGGAAGAGTACTTTGTGTCCCCGGAGAGATGAATGCCGTCTCTGTGCCTCAGTCTCCCATTTGTAACACAGGCAAAACAGAATATCTTCTTCCCAGGGTATTATGAGGATTACCTGAGGTAATGTCTGCAAAGGACCTGGTGTGCAGAGATGCTTAAGAAAGGGCACTTTCCCCACAGCCCTCAATAAAGAAATGGTGAAGCCCTGAGGGCCCTTGGTGGCTACTGTCCAAGATGGCTTTCTCTTGTGACTTGGGGAAGGGAGAATTGGGGTAGACTGATGATTAGAGAAGGTGCAATGTGCAAGTTGGTGTTTTTCAAATGCCCCGGGGCCTGGGAAGGAGAGCTGACGGTGGGCCTTTGACCTTGGAGTCCAAATGCTTCCACACCTCAGGTCTGAGCTCATGACCAGGTGCTGGTATCCAAGGGCCAGGCAAGACCACACGGCAGCCGGGATGGATCTGGCAGAATGTTTTGTATTGGAGTGATTGGAAGTGACGGTTTGGCTGGGCGGGAAGGAGCAAGATGAAGGAGCCAGCAGGAGATCTGCAGGCTCAAGCTGCAACACATTAGTCCAGAGTCTGGGCAGGGGACAGGGGAGGAACAGAAGGAGTGGGGGGTGAGCCCTGTGAGGTGAGGGGCTGCTTCCAGAGAGGAAGCAAGAAAGTGGGGACCCTCGGGAAGGCCCTGGAAGCCAGAAGGCACTGTTGACAGAGGCAAGGGCTGTGGTGGTGGCTGGCTGAGCACCTCTAGTGCAAGTCTGCTCACAACCTCTAGGAGCAGATGCTCTCATTCCCATTTTACAGAGGACGAAACTGAGGCTGAGGGGTGAAGGGCTGCTCAAGGTCCTCCCCCACCCACTTTTCTGTTCTCCTTTCTTCTCCACCCTCACATCCTCCTATGTCTTCTTTCATCTCCATCTTTTCTCCTTGCTTTCATGTCTGTGGTGGGCTGAATAATACCCCCCCATGCCCCCAAATGTGCACGTCATCACCCGCAGAACCTGTGAATGTTACCTTCTACCGCAAAAGAGACTGTGCAGGTTTGATGAAGTTAAATATCGAGAGAAGGGTTAATTACTGCAGATGATCTGGGTGAGCCTGATGTCATCCCCAGGGTCCTTATAAGAGTGAGGTGAGAAGAATCAGGCTCAGAGGAGAAGGCAGAGACCAGAGCTTTGAAGACGGAAGAAGGAGCCATTAGCCAAAGAACTGCTGGGAGCTGGAAAAGTCCAGGATACATTCTCCCCTGGGGACTCTAGAAGGAACCAGCCCTGCAACACCTTGAGTTTAGCCCCGTTAGACTCATTTCAGATTTCCGATCTGGACACCTATGAGGGAATAAAGGTGTCTTGGTTTAATCCATTAAGTTGGTGGCCATTTGTTAAGCAGCAAGAGGAAACGAATACAATACCCCTCCCCTGTTCTCTCCCCCATCTCCCCCCTCACTGTCCCTGTCCCTCCCTCCTCCATTGTCTCCTCTTCCTGCAATTGTTCCTTGCTCTTCCAGTCTGTATCTTTCCCCTTCTCCTCTCCTTTTCCTCCATCATCTTGTCTGCTCCCCCTTCTCCACTTCCTATTCCTCTCCCTTCTCAGCCCCCACCCCAAAAAAGCACAGCTCGTGAAACCTGTGAGTTCAGTTCGAATCCCAGCTCCACTGCTTCCTTTCTATGTGACTGAACAAGTCACTTCTCTAAATCTCCATGTTCTCATCTGTCAGATAACTCCAACTCCCTGGCCGCTGTGGGGAATGAGAAGAAATAACATTGGCAATGGAAATGGAGCATGGCGGCCGCCTGATAGGTGCCTCTCTGCATGGCCCCTGCTGCCCTGTAATCCAAGGCTCTGCCTGGGCTCAAGCCAGTGAGAGGGTGCCCACCTGGTGGGAAGGTGCCCCCACCCCAGACACTAAGACAGTCTCTTAAGCAGACCTTTAAGTGGCTGGCCAGGCTCTCTGCCGAGCTGGGTTGGGTGGAAGGAAGCATTGGCAGACAGACTCAAAGCTGGCGTTGCTTTCTCTGCCCTATTATCGAGCTCTTCCTTCTGGGATCCTTTGTGGGGCCAGGCAGAGTGTGAGTGACAGTTTCCCAGGAGCATTTGCTAAAGATACCCTCACACCTGGGAAAACAAGAGTTGGTCTTGGAGCTGTCGGGGCTCTCCGACCCCAGGTGGGCAGGCCCACAGCAGCCATTCACTCTACGAGAAGATGAAACATAATTACCCGTTCTTCTCCACGTCTACAGGAGACCTCCCTCACCAGCTCGTCCTGGGAAATCAAGCCTTGTCTTCCTGCAGTTGCAATTGCCCAACAGCATTCCAGTAAATTAGCCAGCAGAAGGCGAGTCTCCCGTGGATTCATCAAAAGTTTGCCCATCTCTTGGACAAACTTCGGGGAAGAATATGCCTCCAAGTGCTTATCTTTGGATCATGGTCTGAATGGCGAAGGTAATAATAATAATCTCTCATTCTTCCATTATGTGTCAGTACTACTCAGAAAAAACACCACCTACCCCAATATTTCAGATGGGAAAGCTGAGGCTCAGAAGGGAGAAATGAACAGTACGAAGTGTCAAAGCTCACACAAGAGGCTATTGAAATAGAATTGGTTTCGCTGAGTCACACACTGTGGTGTCTCACTGAGTTTCCAGGCTTCGTAGGAAACCATTCTATAGAATCAGTTGCTGAGTGGACTGAAGGAACATGGTTTAAAACATCATCTGTTTTATCCCTCAGTGGGTTTGTCATGTGCCCCAGGTGACAGATAAGAACTCTGTGCCAGGAAAAGTTTTGATTCTCTTGAAAAAGTAGGATGCTTTGTCTTTGTGGACAATGGAAAATTACATAAATACTTGCTTTTCCCTTTTGCTTTAACCACCAAGAAGCTCAGGAACAAGTTTACAGTTAAATTGCAATCATTGCAGCTTTTCAGACTTCATGTCCTGAATACCTTTCACTTTCTCCCACATTGGCCTCCTGTTTGAATGTCCCTCCTTCTGGTCCTGAATATCTACTTGTGATTTTTCTATTTATTACTGGCATGTACTACTCTACCACAACTGCTTTCCAGAATAAGATGAAGTAAAAAACAAGCAAATATTCATTGACCAATGTTATTATTGTTATTGGATTTTCATAACTTCAACGAGCTGGATGTAATCAGATCAGAACAGGACTCAGTCTGATGGTCAAGTCCCTTAGGCAAAAATTTACCTGAGACTCTTCAAGAATCCAGAAGCAGTACCTGTCAACAGACATTTACTGAGCACCAACTGTATGCCATGCATTGTTCCAGGTGCTAGAGACATGGGTAAATAAGACAGGCAATGTCTATGCCTTCACAGAGAGACAGACAATAAATAAACACTTACTTAATAGCATTATTTTAGACAGTGACAAGGTCAAAAGGTAATGGGGCAGAGGGATAGTTTGGAATGGGCTTACTTAGGACAGGCTGGAGGTTCCCTTGAAGAAGTGACATTGAAGGTAAGTCTGAAATGATAAGAAGGAGCAGCTGTGCAAAGACCTGGAGGAAGAGCACTCCAGGGAGCAAGTGCAAAGGCCCTGAGGCCAGGATCAGTGACGCATGTTAGAAGGAACTTGCATCAGGAACGTAGGAGATGAGTTTAGGGAAGGGGGCAGAGGCCAAATCACGAGGGTTCTAGAGGGCTGTGGTAAAGAGCTGGGCTCTTTCTAAATGCAATGGGAACACATGGAGGTTTTAGACAGGGGGTATGACATGACCTTTTCACTTATCACTTACACAAATGAGGTTTACTTCCACTAAATGGTTCAATCATATTTGAGAAGCCAGCTGTCTTTCCAGAATGATTATAGTTCTTCTTTGAATTCTTCAATTTTCACATTCGCTTTGCAACTCTACCAAGACCTCTTATGATCATATTTTTCTGAGCGTACTTTTTAGTGTTTCTTGAAAGTGGAGTGTCTAGAACATTATCAGAATATGTATTTTTCCAAACAGCTAATCATCATTATTGCTAGCCAGAGCTTGTGGACTGTAACCCTGGATATCTCATAATGGTTATTTGCTCAAAGAATCTTAATTTTATGCTTATAGTCTTTTATTATTAACTTTCTCAAATTACATTTCAGAGATGACTTCACAACAGAATGAAGACGTTGGTAATTCCTGAGTAATAATGACAATCATTATCATTTATTGAGCACTTACTAAGTGCCGGCCACACTAGTAAGCATTTCTCAAATATGATTTTATGTAATTTTCATTATAACCTTCTCCCCATTTTATAGATATGGGAACTGAGGCTTAAAGAATTGCCTTGATTAACATCAAATGGTTGCGTGTAGTAAAGCCCTGCAGTTATCTATTGAAAACATATTTCTTCAGCCGTCTCATGTGTCAGACACTGGGCTAAGATCAACAACCCAGTAGTGAACAACACAGGCATGGTCCCTGCTCCCAGAAAGCCTCCTTTCTAAAGGGGGAAAAAGACTGGGAGACAAGTAATGACCCCGTAGGAGAATAAGAATGAAATAAAGGGTGATATAAGACACAAGAGGAATCCCCTAAGACTGAAGGGGTTCGGGAAGGCTTCCTGGTTGACATGTTTTGTAAGATGAAAAATCCTGACAGATGAGTAGTAGTTCTGGGATAGGGGTGCAGGGGTGCTGTCCCTTTCAGACAGTTAACACTGTCACTGCCCAGAGGATGACCCCAACTTCTGCCACCGTCACAGAGAAATGACAACTGAGTAGGCTCTCAATGAGTGAGTTTGAATTTGCTACTTAAGGCAAGGGATTAGGTTGGAGAAAGTGTTAAGGAAAGGGTTAAGGCAGGGAGGTTTGGGAGACCCCGATGTGTGTGAAGACCTCTGAGTTCAGTGTGACGGGAATGAGATTGGCTGGAGTGGGGACGAGAGTGGCTGAAGATACTGCTTGATGTTAATTACTCCCACTTCCCAGGTAACTTTTTGGAGATGCATGAGTGTTTGATCATTCTATCTGGATTAAACCATTTTGTAACATAAAATGACTATATCACACATGACACTTTGTCACCAGTCAAATAGATCAACTGGATCATGACATTTAGGAAAATTTGTTCATAAAAGAGCTGAGCATGATTTACATTTTATTATTTGTATGATTGATATCTTTTCACTGTATAAAACCAGGGAATTTATTGATAAATCATAAAACCAAATAATCTTAAGAAAAAAGATAGCTTGGACACAGTGTGTATTCTACAAACAAAGAATTTAGAAAGGATGAGGATCTAAATGAAGGCAGTTGCATGTGGAGAGAAGGAACAGATTTAAGCAGTCTATGTAAATAACAGAGGAATATTC
This sequence comes from Galeopterus variegatus, assembly GCF_000696425.1. Taxonomy (NCBI): domain Eukaryota; kingdom Metazoa; phylum Chordata; class Mammalia; order Dermoptera; family Cynocephalidae; genus Galeopterus; species Galeopterus variegatus. Next base: position 462,280 of record NW_007726887.1, read on the forward strand.
ACCCTTTTTGGTGTGCAGCTCTTCACTTGACTCTCTGTTCTCCTCAGAGAATCACACTTTTTATCATCCAAAAGCTGGGAGGATTTACAACATATCTGAGACAGGATCTATATCATTAATATATAAAGAGCTCTTACAAATCAATTACAAAAGCAAGATCAACCATATGCCAGACCATAAAACAAGTCTCAAAAATCTAAACCATACAAAGAGTGTCCTTTAAGAAATATAGCAATGATAGCAAAATATGTATCATTATAAAATATTATGATAAAGTTGAGATGAAATATGTCAGTTATAACAATTAATGTGAATGGGCTTAATTCACCTTTAAAAACATATTAAAATTTGGGTGGCAAAACAACCTAACAATGTGCTGTGTAAAAGAGACACACCTAAAACAAAGGGATTATGACAGGCTAAAAATAAAAGGATGGAAAAAAATGAGGAAAGTTATCAAGATATCAGGCAAAGTAGAATTGAAGCCAAAATGTTTAGATATGACAAAAAGGACACTTCTTTTTGTAAAATTTTTTTATTTATTGAAATATAATCGATTGTACATATCTGTGGGGTACAGCATTGAATATCCATACCTGTGTGCAATATGTGATGCTCAAATCAGAATAATTAGTGTACTTGACATACACAGTGTAATCATATTTTATGGCCCGTTACCAATTTCTCACTAACCCCCCTCCCCCTCCCCCTTTCCCGCCTCTAGCGGCCTCCATTCTGTTCTGTTCTCTCCTTTTTAAAGCTCAACAAATTATTATGGTTATTGTATTCTTCTTACTTTTTTTAAATTATTTTTTTTTAGCTCCCACTTATGAGTGAGGACATGCAGTATTTCCCTTTCTGTGCCTGCCTTAGTTCATTCAATATAATTTTCTCAAAGTCCATCCATGTTGCTGTGAATGGCAGAATTTCATTCTTTTTTATGGCAGAGTAGTATTCCATTGGGTATATATACCACATTTTCTTTATTCAGTCATCTGTCGATGGACATTTAGATTGGTTCCAACTCTTGGCTATTGTAAATAGGGCTGCAATAAACATGAGCATGCAGGTATCCCTTTGACATGATGCTTTCCATTCCTTTGGGCATATACCCAACAATAGGACTGCTGGATCATGTGGTATGCTTTTTTCCATAATGGCTGCACTAATTTACAGTCCCACCAACACTGTAGGAGTGTTCCCAAAAGGACACTTCTTAATGCTAAAAGCCACAATGTACAATGATGATATAACATTTATTAATATTTATGCACAAATAACACTACAATCACCTCCATAAAGCAAAAACTACAAAAGATACAAGAAAATAGATAGAAACACACTAATAGACTTTAATACACTACTCACAGTTTAAGTCAGATGGCATGGACAGAAAAAAAGAGAGAGAGAGAAGGAGAATCTAAACAACATAGTTAGTAGGGTAGATCTTATAGACACAGACTGAAGTCTACATACTGACAATTGGGAGTTCTTTTTGAATGCCCACAGCACATTGACAAAAAGTGATCATAAAGAAACCATAAATAACTTCCATAAGATAGAAATATTACAAACCACACTCTTTGATCACAATGAAACTGTAATACTAATAGAAAACATGCAGATCTTCTACCTAAAAATTTTAAAAGCCTTCTATTAAAAACTCTTAGGAAAAGGAGAAATACAAACTGAAATAACAAAGTTAAAAATAATAATAACAATGAAAACACTTCATTTAAGAATCTATGGGATGCATTTAAAACAATGATCTGAGGCAAACTCATTGTGTTAGCACTTTAATCAATAAACACGAAAAACAAAATTAAACTTATTAAGCTCCTTGCTCAAAAATCTAGAACTTCAACAGAGCAAACCAAAAGAAAACAAGAGGAAGGAAATAATAAAGGTAAAAGCAGAAATTAAGGAGTAAGACAATAGAATAAAGACCTAATTAAGAAATCAAAATATTCATTAAAAAATTAACTAAATAGATAAAACATTAGCTAAACAAGAATAAAAGGAAGAAAGCACAAATATACAAAATATGAAATGACAAAGGGCAAAATAACCACGGAAACAGATAAAAATTTTAAAAGTATACACACATACTTTGCAAACTTTTATGCAAATAATTAGAAAATCAACAATTGTGATAATGCAAACGTATTTTCAATAGGAAAAACCAGGTTTCTCCCTTTTGGAGAAAAGAGTTATAAATAAAGGGGAAAGGCTAAAATTAATCTTGTAGTGTTAGATGATAATCCAAAATATCAGCATAAAGTCGTGGTTCTTAAGGAGGGGGCGAGAGAGAGAGAGAGAGAGAGAGAGAGAGAGAGAGAGAGAGAGAGAGAGAGAGCGTGTGAGTTAGTAGCTCTGTCCACTAGAGGGCCTAGAAGCAATAACACTCCAGTGGTAATGAGCACACCTAGTGCCCAGATCTTGGTTTCTAAACACCACTCTCCAATAAAAGGAATCAGAGTTCTTCAGATAAGTGGATGGTTCTAGGACTGAGACAGGGGAAATTTAAGATGAACCTGGAATATCTTTTGGTGGCAGAAAATTAAAAAGATGAAATCTTGTTAAAAAAAACAACAGGAGCCACACTGAAAAGCTCCTATTGTCCAAAGCTGAGCAATTTGAGCAACAAAATAATGAAAGTATTGGATAATAAGCTATAGAATTAAATAAATACTCATGAGTCCATATTGATATAAATAAGGAATTGATTAAATAAGTAATAGGGGAGATAGCATAGCTCTTCCATACAGTAAGAGTTCCAATTAATAAATGTAGAACGTAAGAGGGAAATAGAAAGGCAGCATTAGACAAACACCACAGTAATAATCATTGCAGACAAAATCCACTGATGGATTCTAAAATAAGTGGTGGAAGTGTGAGTAGAAACAGAATCTGCATAGTCTCAAAGTATCTCACCCAAGATACTTATTAACTATAAAGGAAAAGATATTATCTTTACTGTGGAAAAACCTGGCAGAAAGCACCTTCACGAAGGGAACAAGATCAAAATCACCAGTAATAAGACATGACATCATGAATTCTGTAATATGATGCACTGAGAAGAATCCAACATCATTTCTGTGTATTCTTGCCCAAAAGACAAAACCTCAGTCCAATCATGACAAATTACCAAAGAAACCCAGACTGGGAGACATTTAACAAGATAACTGATCAATAATCTTTGACAATGTGAAGATCATAGAAAATAAAGGGAAGATTAATTAATACAAAATAACTAAGTGCAATGTGGGAGCCTAGATAGGGATCCTGGAACAGAAAAATAAAATTAATGGAAAACTGGTAAAATTTGAACCTGGTCTTTATTTAAAAGTATTGTACCAATGTTAATTTCTTGGTTCTGACAATTCTACTATACTTACATAAAATGTTATTATTAGGGGAAGCTGAGTGAACAATATGCAGAATTTCTCTGTACAAATTTTGCAACTTTTCTGTAAGTCTAAAATTAGTTCAAAATTAAACAGTAAAAATAAATTTTAAAAATACACTGTGTTTCCTGACCACAAAAGAATTAAAGTATAAATCAATATTGGAAAATCCCTCAGTATTTCAAAATTATACATCTTTTTATTATTATTTTTAACTGACACATAACAATTGTACATATATATGGGGTACAATGTGATATTTCTATTTATGTATACAATGTGTAATGGTCAGGGTAGTTAGCATACCCATCACTTACACATTTATTATTTCTTTGTGTTGGGAACAATTGACATTCTTCTAGTTATCTAAATATATACAACAAATTATTGTTAACTATAGCCATCCTACAGTGATGTAGGTCACTAGAACTTATTTCTTTTGTCTGGCTGCAACTTTGTGTCTATTAACCAACCTCTCCCTATTCCCCCTCCCCCTTCCATTCCCAGCCTCTGGTAACTATCACTCTACTCTCTACTTCCGTGAAATCAACTAAACATTTTTTTTTTTTTTAATTTTTTATTTTGTCAATATACAATGTATATGATTATTATGGCCCACCACCGACACTTCCCGCCCTCCTCCCTCTCTCCCCTCCCCCCCAAGAATGTCCTTTCCGTTTGTTTGTTGTAACAACTACAAAAAAAGTATAGTTGTTATATCTTCTTCCCCCCCCCCCCCCCGGTTTTTTTTTTTGTGTGTGCCTTTCCGTTTGTTTGTTGTAACAACTACAAAAAAAGTATAGTTGTTATATCTTCTTCCCCCCCCCCCCCCCGGTTTTTTTTTTTGTGTGTGCCTTTCCGTTTGTTTGTTGTAACAACTACAAAAAAAGTATAGTTGTTATATCTTCTTCCCCCCCCCCCCCCCCCGGTTTTTTTTTTTGTGTGTGTGTGTGTGTGTGTGTTTGTGGGTAAACATATTTTTAAATAGCCAATGGACTTAAAAAAATAATCACAAGTGAAAGTAGAAAATATTTTGAACTGATTGAAAAGGAAAACACAACACATCAAAATGTGTGGGATACAGCTAAAGCAGCGATTAGAGGAAATTTTATAGTATTAAAATATTATTACAAAAGAGAAAGGGTTCCAATTCAATGATATGAGTTTCTGCCTTTAAGAATCCAGGGGGAAAAGAGAAAATTAAGCACAAAGTATACAGAAGAAATGAAAAGATAAAGATGAGACAAAAAATAAACTAGAAAAACAGAAGAGAAAAATCAATGAAACCAAACATGGTTCTTTGAAAAAGATTAAAGAAATTGATGAACTACTAGCCAGACTAATGAGGAACAAAAGAGCGGGAGGGAAAACCCAATTGGCAATATCAGAACTGAGAGGGGATATCACTAAAGATCACAAACACATTAAAGAACAATAATGAAATATTATGAAAAACATCCAACAACAAGTTTAACAATTTCGATGAAAAATACTAATTTCTTGAAAGACAAAAACTACAAAGACCTAAACCTAAGACCCAAAACTATGGAACTACTAGAAGAAAACATAGGAGAAATGCTACATGAAATGGGAGCAGGCAGTGCTTTTTTGAGTGAGATTACAGAGGCACAGGCAACTAAAGCAAAAATACACAAATGGGACTTCATCAAACTGAAAAGCTTCCGCACAGCAAGAGACACCAACAACAAAGTGAAGAGACAACCTGCAGAATGGGAGAAAGTGTTTGCCAACTACACATCAGACAAGGGGCTAATGTCCAGACTGTATAAGGAACTCAAGCAACTCAACAGTAAAAAACCAAATAGCCCAATTAAAAAATGGGCAAAGGACCTGAACAGACGTTTCTCAAAAGAAGACATACAAATGGCCAACAGGTGTATGAAAAAATGCTCAAAATCACTAATCATCAGGGAAATGAAAATTAAAACCACAATGAGATATCATCTCACCCCAGGTAGAATGGCTATTATCAACAGGGCACGAAATAACAAATGCTGGAGAGGATGTAGAAAGAAGGGCACCCTCCTACATTGTTGCTGGGAATGTAAATTGGTCCAGCCATTGTGGAAAACAGTATGGAGGTTTCTCAGAGAATTAAAAATAGATCTGCCTTATGACCCAGCTATCCCACTACTGGGTATATACCCCAAGGAAATGAAATCAATATCAGAAAGACACCTGCACCCCCATGTTCATTGCAAAACTATCCACAGTAGCCAAGAGATGGAATCAACCTAAACGCCCATCAGCAAATGAATGGATAAAAAAGCTGAGGTGTATATACACAATGGAATAGTATTCAGCTATAAAAAAAATGATATGCTATCATTTGCAGCAGCATGGATGGAACTGGAAACCATCACGTTATATGAAGTCAGTCAGCCACAGAAAGACAAATACCACATAATCTCACTCATATGTGGAATCTAAAAAAAAAAAAAGGTGGTTCTCATAGAAGTAGAGAGTAGAGTAATGGTTGCCAGAGGCTGGGAGGGGAGGCAGGTGAGGGGGAGCAGAAGTGGAGGACTAATGGGCACAAAACTGTGGTACCTACCCTACGTGAATCATTGTGCAGTATGTGCATGTATTCAATCAACACGCTATACCCCACAAATACGTACAAGTAAATGGGAAAAAAAACCACTACAAAAGTCACTCAAGAAGCAATAAATAACCCTATATCCACTAAGGAAAATTGAATGTCTGGTTAAAAATCTTTCTACAAATAAAACTCCAGGTCTTGATGGCTTCAGTAGTGAATTTGACCAAATATTTAAGGAAAAAATAATGACAATTTTATACAAACTCTTTCAGAAAATGAAAGAGGAAGAAGCATTTTGCAACTCATTCTATGAGGTCAGCTTTACCTCAATACCAAAGCCAGACAAAGACATTGTAAGAAAACTACTAACCAATAGCCTTCATGAATACAGACATAAAAATTCTCAAAATTTTAGCAAATTAAATCCGAAAGGGATAATACACCATGATCAAGCAGAGCTTATCCTAGGAATGAAAAATTTGTTTCACATTTAAAAACAAATGTGTATCACCGTATTAACAGACCAAAAATGTATGGTCATCTCAGAAAAATTATTTGACAAAGTTCAACACTCATTTGTGAAAAAAAACTCTCAACTAACTAGGAATAGAAGGAAACTTGCTTAAACTGATAAAGGGCATCTGTGAGAAACCTGCATGTAAGTTCATACTTATTAGTAAAAAACTAAATTCTTTTTCCATAAAATCTGGAATAAGGCTTGGATGTCTGCTCTCACCCCTTCACTTCAATATTGTTTTGGAGATCCCAGTCAGAAATAGAAATAAAAGGCATACAAAGGAGAGGCTGGAGTGAAACATCCTTATCTGCAGACAGCATGGTCATCTATACAGAAAATTCCACTGAGGGAATTTCACTATTTACCAGAGATGATATTGCAGATTGGTAAAGAAAGATGGGACTGTTCTATACATAGCGCTGGAAAACTTAGTTATTCGTATGGAAGAACTGAAATTAGGTCCATATTTCACACCATACATAAAAGTTAATTCCAGGTAGATTAAGGAGTTAAATGTCAAATGCAAAACTGTAAAACGTTAAAAAGAAAATGTAGATGGATATTTTAAATCAAAATACAGAAAGCTCTAACCACAAAGGACTGATAAATTTGACTTCGTTAAAACGAATGGCTTCTGTTCTTCAAAAGACACTTAAAAAGTTCAGACAGACCACACACTGGGAGTGTTCACAACACACCAAAAAAAAAAAAAAAAACCTGAGAAAGTAATAGTATCCAAAATATGCAAAGAACTTTTACAAATGAATAAGAAAAAAGAAAACAAATCATTGGAAAAATGGGCAAGAGACAGGAAAAGATATTTCAAAGAAGAGGAAATACATATGGCTAATAAAAATATGAAGAGATGTTTAATCTCATTAGTAGTGGGAAAATATAAATCGAGACTACTCAGATTTGCAGAGATTAAGAAATTTGACAATACCAGATTTTGTAGATACATGGTTCAATGGGATCTCTTATATATTGCTGGTGAGAATTAGAATTGGTACAATCAATTTGGAAATCAATTTGGCTTTAAATTGAACTTTGCATAACATAAAGCCCAGCAATTCCCATCCTAGGTACAGACCCAACAGAAACTCATTAGAAGTAACCTAAACGCCCATCCACAGGAAAAATGGGTAAATAAACTGCGGTGTATACACAGATGGTTATTTTACAACAGTTAAAGTGCATAAACCACAACTACATGCAGCAACATGGACACATTTTAGAAACATACGTTGAAATCTGGAGCACACTTTTTATAACGAGAAAAATTAAACAACATATTGTTAAGGCATACATATGTATCTGAAAGTTATAAATATCTATGTTTCAAAAGCAAGGAAATGACAAACAAAAAAGTCAGGATAGTGGTTCCTTCTGGGGGCAAACAGGAAGACAGGACAAGAGAGGAGCATATGGAGAAATATAAATTGGTGATAATGTTCTAGGGCTTGGGTAGGAGGTTGGGTTCATGATGTTTCTTGTATAATTAAAAATAACTATTCGACCAATAATGATAGTATATTGTGAACCAAGAAATTATGATGGATCTAATTACATATTCCCGAGAGTCAAAAGAGAATAAAACAAGTGCTTAACACAATCTCTGGCATGTAGAAAGTGCTCAGTAAAAGTCAGCTGTGATTACTGTTTCTAGTCTCGACCTAGCTGGCTACTAATTCTTTAGCCCAGGTGTTGCCTCCTCCAGGAAGCCTTCTCTGTTCCTCTGGGATAGGTCAGGCTCCCCCCACCCTGGAGTCCCCCAGTAGCCTGGGATGACTTAGACTAGAACACTTCTCCAGCTATGTGGGAATGGGCTGTTTATTATCCTGTCTCCCCGATCAGACCATGGATCCATGTGGCACCAACCATGCTCATCTCTGCATTTTGAGTCCTTGGTTTTTGCCTGATCTTGCACAGTTTTAATTTTTTTTTTTTCTTTTTTTTTTGTCTTTTGTCTTTTTTCCGTGTCCGGCAACGGATCGCAACCCTCAGTGTTGCCCCCGTACCGGACCGGGGACCGGCAACGGGATCGCAAGCCTCGGTGCTGCTCCCGCGCCTCGCTCAACCAGTGAGCGGGAACCGGTCTATACGTGGGATCCGAACCCTCGGACGGGAGCGCCGCCGCGCTTCCCAAGCGGCGCACTATCCAGTGCGCCACTGGGCCGGCCCTTGCACAGTTTTGATGAGTGAGCAAGTTCATGAGTGACTGACAGGCCAGATGGTGCCCAGAACCTGGAGAAGGAGAAGAGGGGCAGCGACTATATAGCAGCATCTCAGAGTTTGGCTGGAGGCAGGGGCAGATCGAAGTGAGCTCAGGGGCATCTATCTGCCCAGGGTGCTGGAAATAAGGGGGTACATGGCAGGGAATTAAAAAGCAATAATAACGCTGACTACAATTCTATCTGCTTTTTAAAAATCACCAATGTGCTGGCAATTCTAAACAATGTCACTGATAAAATATTGCTTCCCCTCCCCTCAATTTTTTTGTTGGTTTTAGTTTTAAGGAACTTACTGCTGCAGCTATTGTTGAGTTTGAATAATACACAGGTACTTGACAGGTTTATGGAAACATTTGTATACATCTTTCAATTCTATTTTTCCGTGAACTTTTAGAAATACCCTCATATATAGAGGTAAGCTTCATATTAGCCCATTATTATTACTTCTCCTTAAATAAACATCATACTCTATACGGAAGTTGGTTTGGAAAACTCCCCTCCTGCATCTATGTCTGTTCCTTCTGAGACTAAATCCCTAATGTTTCCAAATCATCCAAGCTTATTTTGGGCACAGCCATTGTCTCCAACTCTCGTGGTACTACAAATCCTGGCGTTTAAATAGCAATAGCGGGCTGCCCGGTGGCGCACTCGGTAGAGTGCGGTGCTTGGGAGCGTGGTGGCGCTCCCACCGAGGGTTCGGATCCCATATAGAGACCGGTCCGCTCACTGGTTGAGCACGGTGCGGGCACGACACCGAGGGTTGTGATTCCGTTGCCGGTCACGAAAAAAGACAAAAAGGAAAAACAAATAAATAAATATCAATAGCAGAGTGATTGTAAAGGTAAAAACACAGAATGTAAGTTGCTCCAATTCTGTCAGTCTATGTGACCACGTAGCGCTTAAAATGAAACCATGAAACAGGGTGCAAACTGTGACGTGTAAGTTTTCTGTCTGTTAAGTCTGAATTTTAGTTTGTATGTGAAATAGCTTCCCATGTTTGAATACTATCTTTAAAATCAAAATTTTGTTCTTTTTAATTATCATTGATTAAAACTTAAGAGCAGAATGAGAAAATAGTAACTATTACTGATTACTACATAATTATTACTGAAAATAATTTTGAAATACAGAAGAGGAGAGTGTTAAAAAACGATCCGTGCCTGGTGCCACTGGCTGGGGGCCCCTGGGCCAGAGGCCAGGATTACAGCCCCTCCTCCACACACCCTTCAAAACTGTGGTCCCCAGGGCAGGAAAGGCACACCACACCAGCACTTGCTCTGTGTCATCCTGTGCCGGCTCCCGCAGTGAGACAGGAGAAGAGAAAAGGGTGACCATGGCGGAGAGTAGTGTGGTGGCTGGCACAGGGATCTGGGAGAACGGGATGCAGGAGCCCCTAGCAGTCAATCAAGGCCCAGAGGGCTGCCGAGAGGATGCGTAGAGACAGGCCCTACAAGCATGTCAGAGACAGAGGGCCTGTCGGGATGCACGGTGTCACAGTTAAGAAAGAAATTCTGCTTCTACCTCCCGTTCATTGTGGGATCTTGAGTAAGTCACCTCTTGAGCTGAGTTCTACATCTGAAAAATAGGGATAGTAATAATTCCTACAATGCGCTGCTCTGGAGGGGACTCAAAGTGCTTAGCCCAGTGGCTTGCATGAAGAAAGTCGGCAATAAATAGTAGCTATACTTAAAAATAATAAAACAAAAAATAGAGGCCCAGAGAGGAGTCAGGGCCTCTCCAAGGCCACAAAGCAAGTCGATGGCAACATTGGGACCAGACCCCAGGTCTCCTAACATGAAGTCTAATGCTCTGCTTACTGCAGCATCTGGTTAAAGATGTTTGGAGCCTTCTAGAACAGGGCCTACACCTGGCATCTTCCAGCCCCAGGAGCTGCTGGGGCAAGTCCTCTGACCACCCTCATCCCCCTAACCCTGGCGCCTGTCTGATTTGCCATGCTTCCCATCCCTTCTTTAGACAAAGCTCCACCCTGAAGTCAATCAGGAGCCTTTGATGTGGAGAGAGAGACAGGTAGGCAGAAGGGGGGTCAGGTGTACGTTAGGGGTTGTGGAGGGCGTTGGGTACTGTACGTCTGACTTCAGAGGTTCAGGACAGGATCTAAAAGCTGTTTTCATGGAGAACCTGTTCATTGGGCTATAGAGTGGTATGGCCCAGCTGGCCTGGGACCCAGGTGAGGGTCATTAACTCACAGGGACAGGCTGGGCCCAGACAGTGGGTCAGGCAGCAGGCGAGTTGAAACTGAACATTACCAGGTCAGAGGTTTCTGGACTGGAACAGGCAGCAGGGCCACAATGTCTCACCAGCTGAAGAAACGAAGCCCTCATGTCCTGACGCCGACTGCCCATTCTTCGGTTCCAGCTCATGTTCAGTAGCCCTGAGTGGGGCCTCTGGCATATGAAAGACTACCGAACATATGGGGCATTCTCCAGACACCTGCTCTATGCCGACTCCCATATGGGGTACCCAGGGATCCGTCCCCCAGTTCCTCACTGAGCACCTATTGTGTGCTAAGTGCTGGGGAGAAAGCCAACAAGGCTCAGGCAAGACCCCTGCCCTCATGGAGTGGCTGCACCTCCAAACAGGGACCTGTAGGGGCCTGGCCCGGCCTGCGTGCAACTGTCAGCCTGCTAGGGGGACAGAAACATGGAAAACGATTTTACCAACTCAAGAGAGTGATGGCACCCAGGAAGGTACAGTCAGCTCCGCCTATGGGACCGGGAAACATCGCCATGGGTGTGCCCGTGAGTCAGGTTTTGGAAGGGAAGGATGTTGTTTGAGGCAGATGTTGTTTGAGGAACGGCATGTGCAAAGACAGGGAGGTGTGAAGGAATGCAGCTTACTTGCGGAGCTATAGGGAGGATGGTACGAAGGGTGACTTTGATCCAGGTGACACACAGGGCCTTGAGGAGCCCGAGAGAAGGTGGGGGAGTGCTAGTTGAGAGGCCAGGGAATTACAGACGCCCAGAACCTGATGCTGCTGGAGCCTGCTGGTGTCTCTACAGTGCCACCATCTCCCACCCACCCAGGAGCCTCAGAGAGCCCAGGCTGGTCCCCTGCCCTGTCCTCCGCCCCCCTTGGATTGTCACCAGCTTGGTGCCTCTCCCTGCTGCGCCAACATTTTCCTCCTGTGATGGATGGAAATTTCCCCACTTGGGTCAAGTCAAATTTCTCCTGATTTGTTGTTTTACACACACTGAGGTTGGAGGCGGATCCTGCATGATTCATAAAGAAAAACGCGCTGTCTGTGAAGGAGGGTAATTTATAGGTGACGTTTCCCCAGCCTCCAGAGATGAAACTCACCGGGGAGTTGGAGGAGGAGGAGAGGGAAACTTCATCCACTGAGCATGGCCGGCGTGGCTTCTGAGGCTCCTGGACAGCCCCTCCACTGCTGGTGCGAGTTTGCCAGTGTGTTTTGCAGAAGCTGTGGCTCTCTTTGGTATCGGGCACAGAGCCAGACCTGGCAACCAGGAGACAAGAGGGGCCTGAGGACTTCAACGTCCTTCCCTGCTTTCCAGCCCCTCCTGCCCCCTCCACCCTGGTTGCCATCTCTCCCTCTCTCGGTCGTGTATGAAAATAAATGAAGTCAAGTTTCCCAGCTCTTCTCATCTGGAGGGGGCGAGGGGAACGAGGCAGGCAGCCAAGTGACACCCGCCTGACCCGAGCCATACATCACCAAGGCCACGAGGCGGCTGTGGACACAAATGCTGGGTGGATCTGATCAGTGGCCACTGAGGCTGCAGGGTTGGACAGACCTTTGCTCAGGGAGGTTAGGGGAGGGGAGTGGACTTCACAATCAGAAGAGGAAAAGACAAAACAGAATCTGTAGAAGGAAGGAAGGAACTGAGTGCTTACTCTGTGCCAGGCACCGTGCCAAATGCTTTGCATATAGAACCTCATTTATAGCCCAGTAAGGCAGCAATTATGACCTTTGTTTCATAGATAGGGAAACTGAGGCTCGGGGGGAGGAGACGGTGGCACCCAGAGCCATGGGCTTGACCACATGCCCAGAAAGTGCTGGCAAGCAAAACCTAGACCTCCTGTGTCTGGAGAGAGGAGATGAAGGGGCAGAGGCAGAAACCCAGAGAGGTCCGGGGTGCCTCTGAGGATGGGGGGTCGGGCGTGAATGGGGCACCAGGTAAGAATGAGCTGAACAAGGCAGGCCCCACTGAGTCTCATGGTCACATCTGTGAAATGAGCACTGAGACTGGATGTGAATGAAGCATCTCGCCTCAGGAGGGTGTTTTTGGCCATCCCCACCCAATCTCAGCCCTGCCTTCATTCCCACCATTAAATCGTACCTCCTGAACCTGGTCCCAAATGTCACACGAGCCCCACCCTCAACTCTGACAGACTGCTCTTTCAGTCTATCATCCTGCAGAGTCTCAGAGACTCCACCAGTCTCACTCTGTAGCCACCCCCCGCCCCAGGCTTGATCTCTCTCGTGCACCCACTTGTCACTGTGTGCCATATCCTGGCCGGGCTTTCAGAGGTGCAGTGCTGTGGTCCCTGCCTCCAGGAGCTCCCTGTCTAGAGGCGGACATACAAGGTGGACTGTCCCATGATGGATGGGCAGGGGGCTCAGTGAGTTCCGAGGAGGGAGGGCCAACTCTGTCCAGAGCATTCAGGGAAGGCTAAACTGGGCTTTGAAGAGTGAGTAGGAGTTTGCCAAACTGAAAAGTAGGGGAAGAGTGTTCCAGGCAGCAGAACAGCATGTGCAAAGCAGAGATGCAAGTAGCCGTCCCCTATTCATGATCCTAGATATGCCCCTAAGCCTAACCCCACTTCCATGACCCTGACCCACTATCTTCTCTCGGTCACTCTCTGGCCCCTTTGCTGCTACAGGACCTGAAGCCCCTGCCAGGACACAGTTGGGGTCACAGGCCCCTCTAGGCTTCCTTACAATGCCCCCTGGTAAATGCTCAGGGACACATGGGTGAACCATAAATTAAACTTCTGGGGATGGATCCTGCTGAATAAAAAGCACATTCAGTAGCGAGAATATTTGTTTTTGTTTTCCTTCTCCCAGTAAATGGAAACATGCACTGACCTCACTTTTCTCACAAGTACAGTAGCTTTCCTGAGCGGCCGTCAGGCCTGGAGTGCCAGGAAAAAGTGGTGGAACATTCGGCATCGGGAACAAGGGCCTCAGTGGCAGCTGTGGCTGGCCAGTGGAATACAGCTGTCAGGTCGCTGACATGAGTTTCCGAGGGGTGGGGAGGATCCGGCCTGGGCCTCCCAGGGGGCCTGAGCATCGCCAGGATGGGACTTTGAGACCGCCGTCCTTCTAGTTCATTTTGTGACACTGCAGACAGAGGGTCCTAGCAGACAGAGGAGCCTTGGCCCAGCCAGATCTGGGTTTCCATCCCGGCTGCCACTTCCTGGCTCTGTGACCCCCCAGGTGGCCATTACACCTTTCTGAGCCTCAGTCTCCTCATCTTCAAAGTGGAGGTAATCATACCAACCTCACTGGGTTGTGTGAGTTTTAAATTTTTGAAAATTCCAACAAATACTAGCCCTTGGTCCTTTCCTGACCTTCTCAGGAAGTATCCAATTCAATCCCACCTCTTTTGTGATGCCTTCTAGACCCTGTGACCTCTTCCACCTGGAATCTCAGGTTCTTTCCTATGGATTGTGATAATGAGCACCTTTCCATGAGAGCAGGACCTTCACCCACCCACCCATCCATACCTATCCATACATCCACCCACTCACTATCTGTTCATCTATTCACCCATTTACTTACTCAGTGAATATTCTGAGCAGCTGTGTGCTCGCTCACTGTTGAAAAGATGTGCTGTTTTCTGTCTATGATCTGATCTTCATCAGATGTGGACACAGTGCATACCGCTCCCTAAGGACTGGGTGGAATTGTCATCAGTTTCCTCTATAGACAGCACCAGGCTTGGCACAGAATGCTCATTTGGTTGCAAGAAGACCCAGACAAATTAGCTTAAGAAAATGGGACCCCAATGATTCATGTAACTAGAAAGTCCAGGTATAGGTCTGGCTTCAGATGCAGCTTGATTCAGGCCTCAAGCGGTATTTCCAAGGCCTTATCTCTGCATCTCTCAGCTCTTCCCTCCTCTACGTAGAAGCAATGCTGGTAACAGCCACAGCCTCAGTCTCACATCCATTCAGGTTCAAGTCCAGCAGGAGAGATCAAAAGTCTTCCCCAGAAACCCCTCCCAGACCACATGGCCTGAGAATTAGGGAGAAGGAGAACCCCAAGTTAAATGGGGAACAATGATTGGATGATGGAAGGGCAAGCAAAAAATGCCTACTACACCTCCTACATGCAGGTATTGGGGACCCTGAGGAGAGAGGGAAAGCTCTGTAGGGCCCTGAGGGGCTTACATCCAAGTGGAGGCAGCCAAAAACACATGAATAAACAAATAAATAAATAAAGTCATCTCAGATGGTGATAAGTGCTTGGATGACAATAAATCAAGGCAATGTAGTTAGAGTGACTGGGGTGAATCTGTTTTAAATAAGTGGTCAGGGAGCCTCTCTGAGGAGATGACATTGGGGTGAGAAATGAATAATAAGTCATCTTTCCCAAGAACTGGGAGAGAAACATTTCTGGCAGAAGAACGGCAAGTGCAAAGGCCCTAAGGTGGGAATGTATTTTGTGAGTTCCAGGAACAGAAAAAGGTTAGGGGGACTGGGTCTTAGGACACAGCAGGGAGCACAGCCCAAGATAAAGCTGAGGAGGTTAGAGGGGCCAGATCAGGGAGGGACTGTAGAGGTCATGGTGAGAAGTATGGATTTTATCTCCCAAGGAATGGGCAGCCAGTGTAAGGTTTTAACTGGGGAAAGAGATGATCTGATTTAATTCTTTTTAGGATCCCTTTTTAAAGAATGTTTGATTGAGGTATAACCTACATATGGTAAAGTATAAAAGCACATTCATCTTAGGTGTGCAGCTCAAGGCCTTTTTCTTTATGTATACATTTGTGTAACCACCACCCAGATCAAAATATAGAACGTTCCCAGCACCCAGAAGGCTAACCCTTCCTCTCACAAGAGATAACCTCTATTCTAACTCTGATCCTCATCGATTTGCTTTGCTTGTTTTTGAAACTTACATAACTGGAATCATGTGGTATATATTCCTTTGTGGCTGGTTTCTTTCACTCAACATTATGTGTATATGACTCACCACGTTGGGGCATGCAGTCATAATTCATGCTTTTTTATTGTCGTATAGTATTCCTCTTCTTCCAGTCTTCCACTGTGGGCAGGCGGGCTGTTTTCTGGTGGGATTACCCTTAGTTTCTTCTTCAACCAGCACTGGGCTTGGAACAGGACAGAACAAGCCCCACTCTGGGGGTTGAGCTGAGAATTCACTCAGGACAGGACAGGTGATATAAACTAAAAACTGCCAGGTGCCCTCTCCTGCAGGCCGTACATCTCCCAGGCCCTGGCCACCCCTCTAACCCACCTCCCTAACAACAAAGTTCAGGTGCTCGCACTTGGCTGGGCAGAGGTTCTGGTAGATGCTGAGTTCCAGAGTCCCTGGTGGCCAGCATGAGGGACGTCGCGGGAAATGAAAAGAACTGCGGCTAGCCGCCAGGCAGTGACTCCACAACCAAAAAATGTGCTCTTGGCCAGGGGCCCCTTGCTCTCTCCTCTTGGCCCTTTCAGGCAGCGAGGAGTTGGCAGGCCTGGGTGTAGATAACGTCGAGAGCCCCAGGCCCTCTTCTGTCATCGCCTCTGCAACGTGAAACCCAAGATCTTGTTTATTTATGAGGAAATTCTGTTCTGCTGCTCAACAAATGGAGCACGGGGGCCAGGGCACATGGAGCGTGGAGCCGGCCCGGCCAGGCCTCAGCATGCTGTGCCTCTCTGCTGCTGCAAGCTCAGAAGGAGAGCTGGCAGTGACTGGAGGGCCAACTTGACACCTCCAGATGGGGGCTGGGGGGGGAGGGAGAGGGGTCCTCCCTTCCCCCAAATGGGCCAGAAACCCATGCCTTCTAGGACAGACCACAGACAACAATGGCCTGGTGGCTCACCTGGTGAACCTGCCACGGGGCTGGCGCCAACCCTTCTCTCAGACTCACTTCTCTCTGTACCTTCCTGAAAGTGGAAATGAGATGGTGTATGTCAGTACCCAAGGGATGGGAGAGGGAAAATAAAATCTACCAAGGACCCACTACAAGTCAGGGGTTTACATTAGTTATCTCATTCAATGGGCCAGTTGAACTACAGGTTGAGCATCCCTAATCCAAAAATTCAAAATCTGAAATGCTCCAAAATCCAAATCTTTTAAGTTACCAACATGATACTCAAAGGAAATGTTCATTGGAGCATTTCAGATTTTGGGTTTTCAGATTAGGGATGCTCAACCTATATGTATTCTGCAAATATTCAAAGAAAAAAAGTCTGAAATCCAAAACACTTCTGGTCCAAGCATTTTGGATAAAGGATACACGAACTAGGTGGATATGTTTCCTAGTTTTTGATGAGGAATTGAAGCTCAGAGTGATGAAATAACTCATCCAAGGGCATAGAGCTAGTACGTGTAACATGTGATTCAAATCCAGAGCTGTCCGACTGTAAGTCCACCCTCTGGGTGGGGCCAAGTTGAGCACTCACTCAGAGAGGCCAGCGTCCAGCTGCAGCCAACTATACATGAAGTAGTTTTGTGTCTGACTCTAAACTGTGTTCTTTCCATCATGCCTCCCTGCCTCTCAAAGTGACATGTCCCTTAATAATATGTTCGATGGAGCCCCAAGTTGTAATGCAACATCCTCTTCTGAATGAAGATTGCTCATCTTATTCCATTTCAATTTCAGATTAATCTGATTGAAAAACATGGCACGGGCCGGCCCGGTGGCGCACTGCTACAGTGCGCCGCTTGGGAAGTGTGGCGGCGCTCCCGCTGAGGGTTCGGATCCCACATACAGACCAGTTCCCGCTCACTGGCTGAGCGAGGCGTGGGAGCAACACCGAGGGTTGCGATCCCGTTGCCGGTCCCGGTCCGGTACGGGTGCGACACTGAAGGTTGCGGTCCGTTGCCGGACATGAAAAAAGACAAAAAAAAAAAAAAAAAACATGGCACAAACTGAGCCCTTATTTTTCAAACAAGGGTCACTTGCTGACCCCAAATCTTCTGATAACATTTCATGTGCATAAGAAGAGTTTGTGACTCTTGAGTTGTGGCATGGGCATATGTTTATGAAACTCACCCTTTCATCTATGCTGCCAGAGCTACAGACCCAAAACAACAGGGAAACAGGTCAAAATGATAGAAGACAGACCAAATATATCAGCTATGAAGTAAACGTAAATGGGTTAAATGCCTCTATCAAAAGACAAGTACTTAAGCTTCAAAACAACAAACAAGGTATATTAGTCCATTTTCTGTTGCTTCTAACTGAATATCTGAAATTGGGTAATTTATAAAGAAATGAAATTTATTTCTTACAGTTTTAGAGGCTGGGAAGTCCACGATCCAGGGGTTGCATCTGGCAAGGGCTTTCTTCTGAGTGGTTACTCTTTACAGTGATGCAGGCTGTCTCATGGTGACAGAATGGCCTGAGCAAGAGAGCTAACCTTCCCACTTGCTCTCCTTATAAAGCCATAAGAACCACACCATGACAGTCCATTAAACCATTAACCCATTACTCAATGAATGGATCAATCCATTCACAAGGGCACAATTCTTGGGATCCAATCGCCTCCTAAAGGCTCCACCTTTCACCACCATATTGGGGACTAAATTCCAACGTGAGCTTGGGGAAACATTCAAACCACAGCACAAGGTCATTCTTTTTTTCCCTATAAGTTTTCAAAATATACACACACTGAATCTCAAATCTTCAAGGACTCATCTATGTCTTTCCCAGTCTATAGGGACTCTTACATCTCTGATTTCTCTAACACCAGCTTGCTTTATTTTTATTATAAAATATTTCAAACATACTTAAAAGTATAGAAAATAATATGAAACCCATTGGTCTACCACTGAAATTTAGGAGATGCTGGTATTTACCATTATTTGTTTTTGATCTTTTTACAGGGCCCCCGTCACATCCCTCCAATATGAAACCACTAACTTGAAAATGATGTGTGTAATTTCCACACAGGTTTAATACTTTTTCTACATATGGGTGTCACCACACACTATATATGAAATCGTTTTGTGTTTTTAGAATTTATTTAAATAATATCATGTTTAGATATTCTTTTGCAACTTGCTTTTTTGAGAATTATATAGAGACATAAATGTCTTGCACTACTTTGAACTACCAGATAGTGCTCACTGTATAAGTAAATAACAGGTTGTTTTTTCATTTACGCATTGATGAACAACTGTTTCCACTTCTTTTCTATCACAAACAGTGATCTGATAAATGTCTTTATCATATTTCCTTGTGCACTCAAGGTACTATTTCTGTGTAATTCTTTGGAAGTGAAATTTCTTGGTTGGGCTGATTTTAATGCTTACCTGATGTCTATTGTCTGCTCACTACTTTCCTCTCTAAGGATGCAGTCAGAGTGGACTTCATAAACAGGGTTTGAGTTGGAGCCTGAAGAAAGAGAAGCTGAGATGTCAGAAAGAAAAGTGAGTAGCATCCTAGAAAAAGGAAGCCACCAAGACTAAGAGTCACATGGTGATACGCCCTGCCACACTCTTCACTGTTAATTAATCCTGGGGGCCGGAGTGTGTGCATCTGTCATTATACCTGAGGACTTTGGGGATCGGTTCTTTTCTTTTTTTAATCACATCCTAAGGTTTGTTCTATTGGCATTATATTGATTCTTATGTCAACTCTCATTTTGGGGCTGAGAACCACTGGTTTCCAAGCCAGGCTATGCATCATAATCACCTGAGGGGCTTTAAAATTATACAGATTCCTGAGCCCACACCCAGAGATCCAGGTTCATAGGTCTGGAACGGGGCCTGGGAATCTGTATATTTTTAAAACCTTCCCAGGTGACTCTGATGCTGTCAGTCTGCAGCCTGGCATCAGGAGGCATTTATCTCAATAGCCAAGGACGTTGTCATTGTCAAGGACACAGCCACTGGTTATGCACTTGCAGCTAATCTTGCCCAATTATCCCACTGCCCATCACCATGCACCTGTGAGCAATGGTCTGTGGGCATGGCCTGCTCTGAGATGTCCTCACAAACCCCTCCGGGACTCCTTACCTGGGGTCTTGCCCCCCATGTTGAAGAAAACTGGCAGAGCCAAGGAAGGACCCGATTGTACCTCTCTGCCCAAATGGGATGGACCCTTGCCTTGCCCATCTCATTGTTCTGCTGGGTTGGCTGGGAAAGAGGGCCTGGCTGGACCATGCAAGAGCCAAAGACTGTATTGCTGCCCATAAAATGGTGACAAAAATAATACCAACTTAGACAGCACTTTTGGTGAGGAAGAAACTGTTATGATCTCCATTTCACAGACAAGGAAACTGAGACACAGCTAGTCAGTGACAGAGCTGGGATTCAACCAGGCAAACAGGCTTCGGTATCCATGATCAGAACTGTTCTGCTAGACCCTGCTGCATCCTCAATCCTGTGGGAGAAGTCTCCTGGGCGCACTGTCTCAGAGGTACCCATATTTGGTCCCTCCTATTCTGGGGTAGTGTAGGGGGTCTCCAGTCTGTATTACACCTTTTCTTATCTCAGCCCTTACATTTAGAATAAGGTGTAGATGTTCATTTGTGAGTGATAATACCAAAAACAACTGCCATTGCCTGGGTCCTTACTATGACTCCATGCCGGACCCTCTAAGAAGCAGTTTACATGGGTCATCACATGCAACCCTGACCATCACCATCTGCCACACACACACACACACACACACACACACACACACACACACACACACACACACACACACACACACACACACACACACACACACGCTGCTGCAAGGGGCATCCAAACAGTCCCCCCATGAAGAACCTTAGCCAGGGAGAGGTGAGGTCATGTGGCCCAGAGTGACTTGGCCACTCAGCTGAGCCCGGACAGCTTCTTACCCCAGCGCCCTGTTCTTTCCATCAGTTCTTGTAGATTCTAGCTCCCTCTTCAGAGTGAGGTCGAGGCATCACAATAGCAATAAAAATCCAGCAACACCACAGCCCTCCCTTGAGGGAGGGGAGCCCTTCCCCGGAACTGGAACAATGACCAGTTCTCGGGACTTTCCTTCCAAGAGCAGAAGAAGCCAGAGTGTCTTGACTGTGGCTTTAACTGCCCTCATCTGACTCTGAGCCCCTAATTGCAGTGCTTCCTCGCTGCCCACGGCCCACCTCAGGCTGTGCCCTCTGGTCTCTCCTGACCTAATACCAGAGTCTCTTCCTCAGAAAACTTCAGGGACCCTCTGTCACCAGTTTCCCCTCCATGCAAGAAAGCAGAGGGCGCCAGCTTTCAGCACATCCCAACTTGCCAAGCTGTCCCTACAGCCATTCCTGCACAGACTGAGTCCCACCAGGAGCTGGGGTAAAGAAGTGAATAAAACTAGAAATGGCAAATATCAGGCACAGGATATCCACTCCCCCATTGTGTATCCAATGCTGGCTGATCACAGCATTCTGTATTTTCAAAATCTGTCTACACCTGCCCTCCAGTGCTACCATCACTGGCCAAATGGGGCTACTGAGTATCCGAAGTGCAGCTAGTGCTGCTAAGAAACTGAATTTTTAATCTTTAAAATTAATTTAAATTTATCAATTGATAATTCAGTTATTGGAAAACTTTTATGTATGTTTGGAACAACTTGGGGATGTGAATCTACTTTTTCAACTATATATTTTATGAAATCTAAATAAACATCAAGTATTTCTGATGAAAAGAGCATCTGAATTGAGTTATAAACATAATACAGATTTCAAAGGCTCCATATGGAAACAAATGGAAAATATCTCATTAGTAATTTTTATATTAATTGAATATTGAAATGATACTATTTGAATATATTTTGTTAAATAAAATATATTATTAAAATTAATTTACTCGTCTATTCATTTTTTGAATGCAGCTGCTGGAAATTTTTTAATTATATGAATATCTCACATTACAATTAGGTTGGACTGTGCTGCTCTGGGCAGAGCCCTCTAGGCAGCCACTACTAATTGACCAGAGCTGGTGTGTCCATCAAGGTAAAATCTGTTTGCCACCCCTGGACAAGAGATAGTGTCTGCTTAGTGGAACTCACAGGGCACTGGGGGAACTGGCCACTAGAATGTCAGAAGAGCTGCAATGAGCTGCCCAAAGTTCAATGGAGCAGAATGCTGGACTGATTGGTTCTGCCTACCAGGAAGACTGGGAAAAACCTTTTAGGAGGAGAATTTTGAATGAATGCCAGAGCAAGGAAGGGCATTCTAAGGCAAGAGAACAGCACAAGCAAAAGCAGGAAGGTGCGAGCATGCAGAGCAGGGGGCCGAATGGGGAGTCCCTTAGTGTGGCTGCGGCTTTGGGCTAGTGAGAGTACTATTTGAAGATGCTTGAACTCTGCTCCTACGTGCTCAGAGGCAGAAAAGAAGAACCCAGCTCTGGCATATGGCCTCGGGCCTCCACTTCATGTATCCCTCTCCCCACTTCCCTTCCTAACATCCAAACCTTTGATGAGGCTGGAGACAGACTACAGTGCAGAAAAGGGAGCAAATGCCAATGGTTTGAGATACAAAAAAGCCCTCTCCCACTTTGAGTCCTACAGCTGGGCTGCTTGGGTCCCAGAGTATTGCAGAACTTTCCGTTCTACCAACAGCCTGCTACTAGCTTGTTGCTGGACCCAGATATGTAGCTGGGACCCTGGGCTGGGGACAAATCGAGGGAGTAATTCCTCTGTCTTTCATAGGACTTCCCAGGTCAGCTCCCTATGCCTGATTCTTTCTGAAGTCCTCATTCCCTCCCAGGAAACTCCTCACTACTCACTCCTCCTGTGCAATCACATCTAGTGGGTTCACCCCACCACTTCTCCAGACCTGCTCAAGGGCATGTCTGATTTCCACACAAGCTGAGACAGTCCTGTCTCTACATCCATCTGCTGCTCTGCAACATGCACACATGTGTGCATACACACATGTCTTCAACTGTGGAATTTAATGAGCAAACTGGCCTTTGAGGATTGGTGAAAGGAATTCTCACACTGGGAAGGTGCCTTATGCAGCTCCTTCCTGCCTCTGGTTCTCAGAAGGGAAGGACCGTCTCTCCCACACCCAAGCACCATAACCAGATTTCCTAGGGGGTTGTCTGCCTCACAGCTCCCCATTAACCCAGAGTACAAAGCCATGCAGACTTCTACTCCTGTCCATTAAGCAGCAGGCCTTTCCACAGGAGCCCCACCCTAGTCAACCACACTCGTCAACTTCTACGCTCAGGGGATGTATGATAATACAGAGCTTTGACCTTCTGGAAGACTCTCTACAGGCATCAACTTGCTTTATTCTCATCTCAATACTGGAAGGTGCCAAAGGGAGGACTTTGATGCCCATTTCATAAATGAAGACCTTGAGGCCTTGGCTGAGAAGCTTGTGCCTAAAGACACAGTCAAGAGCCATATCTGAAAGGGAGAACTTTGCGGGGGGGGGGTGCCTGGGATTACCCACACCTGCTCCTCCCTGAGGAGGTGAGGACACACTTCCTAGGGATCAGGGTTGGTCTGGTTTCCTGAGGCCTCAGGCTTGTAGTGAAAAGAGCACTGGCTTTTGAGCCAGCTAACCCTGGGTTTAAATCCTGCCCACAGCACCAGTTCCCTATGTGACCTTAGCCAAGTCATACCTGACCCGGTAGAGGGTCAGAGCTTTGCCCCCACCATCACCACCACATGCACATATACCTGAGAGGGAGCGAGGACATCACAAGGAAATGCCTTAGCGAGCAACTCAGATGGGTAAAAAAGCTACACACCTAGACGTATGCAAGAAGCCACTTCTTGTGTTAGCATTATCCATTGACATGGTGCCTTTGACAAAGAGAGAGCCTTTGCCACGAAGGCTAAGGGAGCTCCCAACTTGACCTTTAGGATTCAAAAGTTGTAATGAACTACAGATAATTTGAGGTACCCAACATCTCTGTATCCTCTCTAATAATACCCCAAATCCATCTCAGAGAATAACTGCTCCCCTTTGCACAGAGTCATGTTGGAACAGTAAATCCAGGGGCTGGCTTACCATTACAAAAGCCAAGGGGGTTGTATCCTTTCTCTCATAGACCTGTGATGGTAGGGGCAGGTATCTGACAGCCAGAATGAACTCCACAGCAGGGCTTTGGATCTTGATACCACGAGGAAAGGAAGATGGCTGGAGGACGCTCATCATTGTAGCAGGGGATGACTTTATAGCGCCTGCTGTAAGATGGGTGTCATGGTTCCCAGAGATGCCAGACAACCTTCCTTTCTAAGCCTGCTCCTCCCACATCCCACCAATTTGGTGATCCTTCAACATCTTTCCAGTGGCTACCCAGCCAGCACTGTTAGCCAGCCCTGGCTTCTGTTGCTTGGATTCAGTGAGATCTGACAGAAAGGCATTCAGTAAATATTTGTTGAATGAATGAGGAAATGAATGTATGCATGGTTAATGTGTGTATGTACACACATATGAATAAATGTAATAACGAATGGAGCAAGGAGGCTCCTACTTGCCTATCTATGCACTTATCTGACCACTCTTCCCACACTCTCTTGCAACAGCTGCAAGGGACCTTCTTTTGGAGCCTCAATGTTCCAGGTTCCCTCACTGCACAGGGCCTTGACACAAGCTGTAACTTCTCCTTGAGATGATCTTTCCTCCCTTTACCTTAACAGCTCTTGATCTTCATATTCAGTCATTTATTTGGGGGAGGCCCCAAACCCTCCAAACCATGACCAGATTAGGCTTTGTTACAGTCTCTCTCACAGACCATTGGTGTTTTCCATTGAAGCGCTCATCTCAGTTGAGTAAATACTCTTTCCTGTCATTATTTCATTAAAGCCTGAATCTGTCTGGTCTCTAATTTCCATGAAGGTGAAGTCATTGTCTGCTCTGCTTAATGCTATATCTCTAAACCTAGCCCAGTGCTTTGAATGTAGCGAGTATTCAGTAAATACCTGGAACATAAATAAATGAAGGTATATGCCCCTTGGAAGGAGAGAACAGAAGATCCTGACCCCAAAGGCACACAGTAAATGCCTGTTTTTGAATTCGAACTTGACATCTCAATCCTACGCACAAGGTCAGCTCTTGGAGACTAGTCAATGAGCACGAAGAGAGCCTGAGATGGAGGTGAGGGTGGGAAGTGGTTATAAGAAACCTGGAAAGAGAGTGCTCAGTGGAGAGGCAGGCGGTGGCCAAGAGCCAACTTCTTCCTCTGCCCTTGGCCGTAGGCTCATCCGGAACCCAGGTGTCCTGGTGCCCAGTGTGCTCCCTGGATATGCCAGGTGTCTCCAAGGGGAAAATGGCCCCAAAGTCTGGTCTAATGCCTTGCTCTTGGGGCCATGAGCCCCTGAGCAGGACTCCAAGGCCCAAGGCCCAGGGCCTGGGAACCTGCCTGACTCCCCACAAACCTCCTCTGCAGGCAGGTGACTCATCTCTTCATGGACCTTGGCAACTATGGTTGGCATCAGGAGAAGCTGACAAAGTCACATGCTCCTGAAAACCAGTCCCCCAACTGACCAGAGAAGGAGGAGGCTGGCCCATGGAGTGGGAGTGGGGCAAGAAGGAAAACCATGGTTCTGAATTTTAAAGTTTTTTGAAAGAAAATGAGTGAATTCAAGTTGGCTGTTAATAATTGAGAATGATGAGGCTGTTTTCGCTCTGGTTCTTCATAAATAACTTTTGATTTAAAGTTTCCAAGGATTGACAGAGCACTTCAAAGGACCTCACCAGGGAGGAAATGAGCTTCTCCCTCCATGCCCTTGCCACTCAGGTGAGGACTGAGGTCACCAGCTGGAAGAGCTCATCAGGGGTGTAGCCCGACCGACTTATTGGCAGCTGACAGACTTACCGACTGAGTGACGAGCTAACCGGCCAGCAAGCTAATGGAGAGCCTGACCAACAGGCTGACAGACTGGTGAAATAACCAAGTGGTGGCTGAGTGAATGGACTGACCACCCAATAGGCGGACAGATGGACTAAGGGTCAGCCAACACACCAAGTGATTGACTGATGGGTCATATCATCAGTGAGCCAGGGGATTGTAAGGTTAACTTGTCTGCTTCCTCAACAGCCCGATTAACCAGATGACCAACTGACCAACCTGGTGAACCAGCTACCCACATACTAACAGGAGAGTATGGACAGAATAGGGGCATCCAGTGAGTGGGCGAGTGAACAGCATTTACTCTACACCATTACACTTTCAGTTCCACGTCTCATTGACCTACACGATTGTCAGAGAACTCAGGTTGCCAGGACTACACACAGTGAGGAATGTCCCCAAAGGAAGATCAGATGCAGTAAGAAAGTGGTAGGACATACAAAAGAAGACAGAAAACTGGAAGGTCCTTATACAATGGGAAAGGAAGAGGGCCCTGGTGATTATATGGGGGGTAGCCTGACATTGCTGATGTCCAGAGTTGCACAAAGAGATTGGGAGATTCTAACCCAAAGCCAAGATGTGGGTTTTGCTATTTAGGTCTTCCTTGTGGTGGTTGAATCAAATAAAAAAATGAGCGAGTGAGTTCAGCAGTGGCTGCTCTTTACCACCCTCTGACCCTCCTCCTCTATCCCCGTCATAGACACAGCAGCCTCATTCATTCTCCAAAGATCATAGATTTGAAGTCATAAAATGCAGTCATGGTGATGTTCTGGTTATAGAATTAGGGGTGATTATTTTTCCTTTCATTTTCTAATTAT
This sequence comes from Galeopterus variegatus, assembly GCF_000696425.1. Lineage (NCBI taxonomy): Eukaryota > Metazoa > Chordata > Mammalia > Dermoptera > Cynocephalidae > Galeopterus > Galeopterus variegatus. The sequence continues at coordinate 488,797 of NW_007726887.1, forward strand.
ATCCTGTAGTGGGACTATATTATTTTGCAATGGAAAAGTCACATTTATAAATTTAGAAGGAAAAATAAAAACAAATTTGTTCTCTTCCTCTCTTTTGCTCCATGCTCCCATAAATATTTCGTGATTTATGGATCCAAGGAGTCTTCAAGACTTGCCTCTCTTTACTTTTTGATGTCAACATAGTTTCTTGAACACTACGAATCCTTTCTATCTTCTTACTGGATTACTAGAACAGCCTTTGCAGCCTCTCCCTGTTCAAATATGTCCTTCATAGAGGTGCTAAAAGAATTTTCATCATATTCCTCCTTCTTAAGAACTTCCAGGGGCTGCCAGGTCAATGAACTTTGAATAAAAGTCCAGAAGTTTCCTTTTCTGGCATGTCTCTACCCATATCCACATGCACACACACACACACACACACACACACACACACACACACACACACACACACACACATCCTTCCAACCCCTCATTCTAACTTCTTGTGACTCCTCAGTGCCTCTCGAATTCTTGATTCAGTTACACGTCTCACAGTTTTCACTCAACCAGGAATGGAAATTCCACACCCACTGTGTACCCGCCACCACTCTGACAAATTCATCCACCTACCAATCAAAAAGTATTTATTGAACAGCCAACGTTTGCCCACTATTGTAGGTATTGTGGAATCTCCAAGAAGGGAAGAGAAAAGGGTGCTGACATTTATTGAGTCCTTACTATGCCAAGCACTGAATTCACATAAGTGATATTTTAATCTCCTTGGTGAAGTGTGGTATTATCCTCATTTTAATGATGAGAAAACTGAAACACAGAAAGATCAAGCAAAGTCATTGACCTAAGGTCACTTTGCCAGGAAGCAACAGATGTGCCAATCTCCAGTGCCTTTGCTTTATCATCTGGTTAAGAAAGTCACTTTGTTTTTTACCTACTCACCCATTCATTCACTCATGCATTCATTCATTTAGCAAACATTTACTGAACACTTACTCCATACCAGGGCAATACCATGTGCTGGGAATATAATGGTGAATGAGACAGTCATGATGCACACCTTCATGGAGCATACTGTTTAGTTAAGGAGACAGCCCCCAAAAGAAATCAATCAATCAATCTATCTATCTATCTATCTATCTATCTATCTATCTATCTATCTATCTATTTATCTATTTACCTACCTACTTACCTATCTACCTTAGTCTGTTTTGTGTTGCTATAACAGAATATCTGAGGCTGGGAAATTTATAAAGAAAAGAGGTTTATTTGGTTCACAGTTCTGGTGGCTGGAAAGTCCGAGAGCACGGTGACAGCATCTGCTCCTTTTCTGGCAAGGATCTTGTGCTGCCTCAACTCATGGCAGAAAGCAGAAGGGGAGCAGGTGTGTGTAAAGAGATCACATGGTCAGAGAGGAAGCAAGAAAGAGAAACCAAGGAAGACAGACTCTTTTTTTTTTAATTTTATTTTGTCGATATACAATGTGGTTGAATATTGTGGCCCATTACTGAAGCCTCCCTCCCTCCTCCCTCTCCTCCCTCCCACCCAACAAGACAGACTCTTTTTAACATGCTGCTCTTGCTAACCCACCCCTCCCCGTCCCCCCAGTGAGAACTCACTCACCGTGGCGTGGCGGGAGAGCATTAATCCATCATGAGGGATCCGCCCCCATGACCCAAACACCTCCCACTAGACCCCGCCTCCCAACACTGCCACATTGGGAATCAGATTTCCAAACCAAAGCACTATATCCATCTATCTATCTATTTATTTATCTATGTATCTATCATTTATACCCCAGTTTTCAATGAGGAAATTAATTTCAACGAAGAAATTAAGAGACTGAGGAGGGCGAGAAAGAGAATTACATGGGGAAACTATCTTAGATTTTATAACATCTATGAGAGCACTTCGAAAAGTTCATGGAAAAACAGAATTGAAGGACAATAAAAATCGGTTCATGAACTTTTTGAAGTATCCTCATATTATATATATATATTGCATTACAGTTTTAAAAGCCCCTTACAAACTTTATGTGTAACCAATTCTTGAAGAATAAGATTCTACAGATAAGTTGAAGGGCAGGATAAATTATGAGTGTTTAACTGACCCAGTCCAGAGTCTGCAAAACTGTTCCCTGTGCAGCATGGATAAGTGGGGCTGTGCTGCACAAAGAACAGGTTTTGTTTTTTTTAATTTCTTAAGATAATTTATTATACATACGTGTGGGGTACAAATTTGAACTTTCTAAAAGTTTAGTGTATTACTGTTATTGTTGTTTCTTCCTTTCTCTCTTTCTGTCTCTCTTTTTTTGTTTATTAGTTTATTTATGGATTCGGCTCCTGCTCATAAATGAGACCATGCAGTATTCTCTTTCTGTACCTGGGTTGTTTCACTTAGGATAATCTTCTCCAGACTCATCCATGTTGCTGCAAATGGCAGAATTTCATTCTTTTTTGTGGCTGAGTAGTATCCCATTGTGTGTATATACCACAATTTCCTTATCCAGTATCCATCAATGGACATTTAGGTTGGTTCCATCGCCTGACTATTGTAAACAGAGCTGTGATAAACACGGGAGTGCAGATATCCTTTTGACATGATGATTTCCAATACTCTGGTTATATCCTCCAGTAGTGGATTGCTGGATCATATGGTATACCGTTCTATCTGTAGTTGTTGGAGGAACACCATACTGTACACTTTTTTCTTTTTCTTTTTTTCTTTTTTTTGCAGCTGGCTGGTATGGGGATCCGAACCTGTGACCTTGATGTTACACGGCTGGGCTCTAAGCAACTGAGCTAACCCGCCAGATTTGAAACTCTCAGGGCAGCAGATAAAGAACAGGTTTGAAACTATCAGGAAGCCGTTTTTTGTTTGGTTGGGTTTTTTTTGGGTTTTTTTGCAGCTGGCCGGCACCAGGATCCAAACTCAAGACCTTGGTGTTATAAGGCTGTGCTCTAACCAACCAAGCTAACTGGCCAGCCATATCAGGGCAGCCTTGAAAGGGATCATGAGACCTAGAATTGAATGAGGCTGAAGATGGATTGAGAGGGGAGGGAACGACAGCACCAGCAGAGACATTTAGGACTGACTTGAGATGTACCCATCTAAAACCTTCTTGGAAGATTCCAGCTCTGTGATGATAGGAAGTCCTGAGACAAAGGGACCTGCTCCAAATTAAGAGAGCCACCAAGGAGCCTGTAGAGAAAGTGTTTGAAAATAGGATTCTTAATAATGCCAAGGTCAAGTTATTACTGAGTTGAGACAACCAAATAAATTGTAAAATGCTTATACGATTTGCAAACATTCACAACAATATGCTTTGCAATTTTGGAGAGATGAAGAAAGGTGAGCACCTGCTTGTCTCAAGACTTGTGCTGCTTGGCATGAAGAAGAACAAGAACTGCAAACAGCCTTGCATGGGCTCGGAAACTTACCCTGGCTGCAGCTGAGATTCTGGGATTTCTGTATCTCCCACTCATTCTCCAAATGCTAGTTCAGGACTTACTGTGAGGCTCACTTCCTCCTATAAAGTCTCGGCAAGAACACATGCTTGGGTGTCCCCACCCCAAATTTGCCACTGACAAGCTGGGTGGCCTTGGGCAAGCTCTCCAGACACTCTGGGCTTCAGTTTTCTGCAAAAATGAGAAAAAGTAAAACTACATTTTGGGCTTGTCATGAGGATAAAAGTTAGGTGTTTTCCTCTGTGGTAGGGCTTGGCTGGTTTAACCTTCTCAGCATCCCTTTCTGCTTCTTCTGGCAAGAATATTTGCTTTGCCATTGGAGAACTGCTCCTTCCCCACTCTCACATCATGTTGATTTAGATGGGGCTGATGCCACCCCCAGGCTTCCAGGATGGACACGTGATCATCATGGTTTGGTATGTGACCTAAGTACATCCAATGAAATTTAGTCCTAAGACTCGTATTTGAACCCTTGGGGAGGAGTCCTATTTGTGCTAAGGTGCTGAGCAGGTGAGAGATAGTCCTGGACCTGGGCAGCCTTCCTACCATTGCAAGGGCAGAGCCTGCCTGAAGGTGATCCAAACTGGAAGAGAATGAATTCAAGAAATGGATGTAGATTGGCTGGACATCTAAATCTAGCCAGACCTGAAGTTGTATTACTCCTGTCAATAAGCTCCTTTGGAGACTTCCAATCAAGATGGTGGAAGAGACAGTCCCCATGTCACCCTCTCCCACAATCAACCAATTTACAACTATTAAAAAGCAATGACTGCGAAGCTGGGGCTGCTAGAACTCAGGGGAAGAGGAGGAGAGACCTACAGAGTGCATGAAGGGGGGAGAAGCCTCGATGAGAGAAAGAAAGGACCACTCCAACCATTTCAAGGCCCAGCTGCTTCAAGACTGGAGCTGGTAAGAGCATGGAGCAAGAGCTGGCAAAAGCCACTGCTGTGCCCTTCGGATGGAGTTGCTTGGAGACGGCAGGGGAGAAGAGGGCCTTGGTGGCCCGCAGGCCAGCAAGATCATTAATAGGGTTCCTGTGGACCCACATAGGAGCAAGGATCCACAGACAACTGTAAAAATGAGCTACTCATAGGCTGGTGAGTCGTTGCAAGGGACTAGCACATGGCGATCCCCATGGGAAGTGTTTGGAGTGTGGGGGGTGTGGGGGAGACTGGCCCACCAGGAGAATGTGTGGCACCACATGGACAGCTGATCTGCCTTCCAATCAGTACAGGCACACTCAGTGGAGACTGGTCAGGAATATAGAACTGCAGAGGGAACAGTTTGCTGAAAAGACTCAAGCCCAGACCAGTGTTTCCACACAACCCAGATGTGCCAGAATTCACAAGACCCAGACGAGGTCTTTTAAAACCTGAGCTGCACAAAAAGCCTTCCCCAGAGAATCAGCAGTAAAGCAGCAATTTAGCTCAACCACAGGGCTCAAGTGCTGGTTCCCACAGGAAGTTCCCCCATTTTAGAAATAACCAAAGGACAACAAATTAGTTCCAGTGCAAAATTTAAGTGGTGGAAATAGTGAATAATCCAACACAGAACTGCAAGAAAAAACAAAAAAGCCCACAGATCAGAGACGAACTTCTGATATTAACCAATAAATGTCTCGCACCACCAAAGAACACCTATAAAACCAAGAAGGACTGAAAGTCCGGGTGGGGGGAGGGCTGAGGGACTCAGCCATGCCCCCACCAACATCTGCATCCCGCCCAGTGATGACCACCTGGCAACTGCCAGCAATGCCCTAAGCTCCCAAGCCGGGACAGAAGGGCTGAGGGCCTCAGCCATGCCCCCCGACTCTGCAACCAGCCCAGCAACAACCACCAAGCTGCTGCTGGAAGAGCCCCAGGCTCCCAAGCCAGAGTGGTGGGGGACTGAGGGCCATGACCCCCAAAATCTGCATCCAGCCCAGCTATAACCAAGCTGCCACCAGAAGCCTCTTGGGCTCCCCTTTTAGAATGAGGGGGATGCCACAAGCCTCAAGCATGACCCCCTCTTCTTCTTCCTACCACCCTTTTCCTCCCAACTATTCCTCAACAACATCTTGGAATATAAAATAATAATAAATAAATTTAAATTTAAAAAATAAGATCCTTTGTTAGCTTAAGACAGTTTGAGTTAGGTGTCTGCTCTTGCAATCTGAAGAGTCCTGACTAATGTCCTCTTATCGGAAGAGATCTCCATGAACTGAGAACTGGTTAACATGTTGGGTTGTTTGTATTCTCCAAGAATCCTGTCTATAATGGGTTGAAGAGGCAAGGACTAAAGATCTTTCCTGACACTAGACAGGAAGGGATGTTACAAAAATGAAAAAAGAAAATGGTCCCAAAAGTCCAAGTACCAGATTAAAATCATTTCTACCACTTACTGAAACCTACATGCCAGACATATTAGAAACACGTTTATTCAACATGTATTTAACAAGGTCTACTGCGTGCCAGGTGCTGTTCTAAGGAGCTTCCATATACTGAGAGAGATGAGCGAACTCTGCCAGGTAGGTACTATGAGTCCCATTTTACAGATGAGGAAAATCAGAGCTCAGAGATCAGGAATAAGTTGCCTAAAGTTACAGCTCTGGACAAGGGTGGATTCAAGATTCTAACTTGGGTCTGTCTGACTTCAAAGCCCATCCTCTTGTCATCACTCCAGTCCACCGTCTTTGTAAAGTCTGTTTTCTGGAAACTCTCCCCAGTTGGCATCTTTGCCTGAGATGGGAAGGGGGAGGCAGGGCTCCCCTACATAGCCTCTGGCTCAAGAGTCGAGACCCTCCGCATCTCAGTGCTTGGCCATGTTTACATTGCTCGTCAGACAGGCCTGAGTGTGTCTGCCCAAATGGAGTGTCAGCTGCACAATGGAGGTCAGAGGTTTTGTCTGAGGATCCTCCGACAGTCAGAGGAACTGGCAAAGGGCTACATTTGGCCACCCTGCCCAGCCTGTGGCTTCTCAGTTCACTCAAGATCCTGTGTTCAAATGCATCTCATCTCACCCCCATTTGGGGAAGACACCTCTGGTGAGATCACGGAGTCAGAGGGACGTGGCTTGATGCTGCAGTAGCAGTTTGAGCAAATCACTTAACTCCTCTATGCCTCATTTTCCCCACCGGAAAAATGGGACTAGCAGGACCCACCTCACAGGCTCACTACAGGGACCAGACAAGATAAGAGATGGACGTGTTCCTAGAAACACATCTAGCATAGGTCCCTGATGAGCTCGAGTTATTTCCTCTCCCACAGTAGCCCTCTCCCCTGCAGCTGCCTGGCTCACCTGGGCATCTCCCTCCACTGCCCCCCAATTCAGCCGTAATAACTTTTGCAGCCCATCCCTGGTGGCAGTAGCTGAGAGGCTGGAGACTCCCAGGGCCCCCGGGCTCTTTAATCAGCCTCTGCAAGGGCTGCAAGTGATTCAGCCTGCAAGTGATTCGGCACTGGGCACAACAACAAATAGGCCTGCAGGGAATCACTTCAGCAGAAAGATGTTGGCACGTCTCTATAGCAACTTGGGGAAAATATTTCATGCAAAAGTCCATCTGCTGTAACATAAAGGGAGTCCCAGCCAATAATCGAGTTATAACAAGTTATAAATTAATACTAATTTGTGAGCTTTATTTTACCAAACCACAAAATACACACACATACAAGCACACACACATGCATACACATATATACACCACACATACTATATATGTATTCTTATACACGTGCAAACACACAAGTGCAATCATAAGACAACAACAATGTAATTGTGACTGAGTTGTCTCATCTTGTGGTGCTGACCAATCAGCAGGTGGAACATTCATTTGGAGGCTGGATGATGTGACTTAAGCAAGTGGACATCAGTGACCTCCAAGGCCACTGTTACAAGAAGAGACAAAGCCACTATAGAGCTATCATGCAAGGCTGAGCTAAAATCTTTTTGTTAGTTTAGTCAGTTTCTCTTACAGTAAAAAAAAATTGTTGTTTCTGATGTCTCTGAAAAGAGACATTTGTATTGATTCATCGGAATAAAATGCTTTGTAGCGGCTGTCAAAGTGGAAGAACAACGTGACAATTTGCGTTGTGATGCTTTTCATTTTATGTGTTGTCAACACTTCAAAGTCTCGTTGCACGTTGTAACTAGGCTGCAACAGTCTGCAGCTCTAGAGCCTCTTGTGTGATGCCCACTCCGGCTTCAGATCTCTCCTCCATTTTTTTTTTTTTTTTCATTCTCTGCTTTCTATGTCTGCTCTGCAAAACTCGTGTGGCTTGGGAAAAAGGGGTCTGGTGAGTGGCAGGAAGTGGGGTTGAGCCAGAGCAAGATGCACAGCATCTTCTTCCTCTCAGACAAGAAACAGTTGGCTTCCCCACCCATAACCTCCCAGGCCACCTCAGTGAGAGGGGCTGGAGACTACACCATCACCTGATCCTGGAGAAGAATCACCACGATATGCCAAGCACTGTGGCAAGGGCTCGCATTGTGTCACTTAACTCTGCCCTCAATCTCTTGAGGAAAGTGGTGTTTTTATCTGCATTTTATATTACATTTCCTTATAACTGGGGCTCAGAGAGGTGGAATGAATTGCTTAAGGTCCCACAGCTGGAAAGTCGTATAACCAGAATTTATATCCAGTTTTGTCTGCCTCTACTGCCCGGGCTTCTTCCGCATGCCTAGAAAGATACAAAATGCTGTCCCCCAAGAAGGAGATCTCTAGAGCATGACTTCTACCTCTGAAAGTTAAAGCAGAAATCAGATCCCATTTATGAACTCAGACATGCCCTTGAACATCAAGTCTCCTTTCAAACTCACAACATTCCAAGGCAGATAGGATAACCCCCATTTCACAGATGAACACCCTGAGACTCAGGGAGCTCAAGACACTTTCTCAGAGTGACACAGCTGGCTAGAAACATCAGACCTCAAAGCCCATGTCTCACCAAGCTCCCTTGCGCCTGTTTCCCTCTGGACAGCCCCCCTTAGGCGCAGTGGTAAGCTTCCGCAAGCCAAGCAGGGCCCATTGCCCACATCTGCACCTTCCACAGGGCTGAATGCAGATTTGGCCTGCTTTCTGAGAGCATTTTGACTTGATGAAATGCAACAGGGGCAGGGCCCAGGCAGAAGGGTCAGCAAGGGGAAGAGGGCAGGAACACCCTGTTACCAGATCTGGAGAAGAAATGGAAAGTGAAATACTTGGAAAGTGACTTTGGCCTGCCTGGGGAAAGTGTGTCGGGATGTTTCCGAAGGCTGGATGAGCAAGTCTTTCCCCCACCCACTCCCACACCTCACTGGAGGGGCAGGGGTGTGTGCAGAAGTCACGGTGGAGGCTGCTTCTGGCCTGAGTCCCTGGAGTTCAGGTCACTTCCAGGGACAGTCCCTGAAAAGCCAAGAGATGCTCTCCCTGAGGACCCTAAACAAGGGAGGAGGGGCCCCGTGGCTCACTGACCTCCCCCCGCTCCCCTCCTGGAAGAGCAAGAGCTTCAGCTGCAAACCTCAGGTTCCCCACCATCCAAATCTTTCCCTAGGGCCCCAGAAAGGCCTTCCCAGCCAGGGTGACTCGATTTGAAATCTTCATCCAAGACCTTCCATCAGACCTGTTGAGTTGGGACCTTGGAATGGGGAGCCTGCAGCTGCAGAAAAGACCATAATCTGTCCACCAAGTACATTTGCAAGAACAGCTCCACGTCGGCCTCCACTTCAGCCATAATTAGGGATGAGCTGGCTGGAAATTTGACTCAACAGACAGAGGCCCTAGTCTGGCCAATCTCTCTCTCTCTCTCTCTCTCTTTTCTCCCCTAAGCACTAGAAGAAAGAGAACACCTTTCAAAGGCCGATCCGTAGCAGCCTTGCATGTGGCTGGATTTCCAGGGCCAAGCTGATGCTGTCTAAGCAACTCTGTGGTATATGAGGGGATGGAGCTGTGTCTGGAAGGACCACAGTGTCCGGTACTCCTGCCTGAGTGCCCAGAGGCCATTTCAGGATCTCTCAGGCTGGCTGAGAGTCCACCCTCCAGGAGGGTGAGCCAAAGGCAGGGCCTCTGCTGACCTCTGCCCTCCCTTAGCCTCGCCAGAAAGAAACAATCCAGAACGCTGCAAGAAGCCCTTTGGTTGAGCAAAGCGAAAACTCACACGCAAGCCCAGGAAAGCCCAAGCCAGGTCTTTTGCATGGGGATTGGCTCCAGTTAACAGAGGCTTGGAGAGGCAACGAAGCTAAGTGCCCTCTCCTCAGCCACCCCAGCTCCCTTAGTCTTGGCCTTGGTCATCTCCGAATTCTCAGCCAGGCTCTGTCACCAGAAGCTGCCCCCAGGTGGCAGAGAGACATGTACACAGGAGCCTGAAGACAGACCTCCGGTGGGAGACCATGGAGTGCAGTGGCCAAGACCTTGGAGTCAAACAGACCTTGCTTTGAATCCCACATCTGCCACTTTCTAGCTGTTGGACCATTTGTTCTGCCTTAAGACCCTCAGTTTTCCCATCTGTATAATGGGGCAATATGATCACCCATCTCATGTGGTTTGGCTAAGGGTAAAATGAAGTAACTCATGTGAAGCACTTACAACTTTGTATTCTGTGCCTAGCATAGAACAAGTGCTCCCAAAATGATAGTTATTTTGTTGTTGTTGTTACCACTTCCAGACCTGGCTCTGGGATGTGCTGCATTTGTGCATACCCAGGCACACACACACGCAACACATACACACAGCATGGGCTAGGCCCTCTTGGATGAGGGCACATTCTACATCTCTGTATCATCATAGGATGCAAAAGTTGGAGAGGATGTTGGAAAATATCTGAGGCCAGAGAGGGGATGTGTTCTGGCCATAGTCACTGACCGATATGTGGCAGAATGGGAATGGAATGCAGTTCTTATTTCTTTAGATTCCCTCTCCTCGCCTATCATGTATTTAACAGATGTTTCTGCTGACCACCACCTTTGTGCCAGACTGGCTAGGCCTGGGCTACAAAATGGACAGGGTGGCTACTTTACCCACGGAGCTTGCAGCTGGGGACTGCTGCCCATCGGGCATCTCCATGGCTCTCTGCACGCCTGTCCTGTGCATAAGCAGAATCCCCAACACACTGAATGCTTGGGCTGCTTTAGCTCAGTCTCAGGGCTAGCCTTATTTCCCCCAATGGTAGGTGGGTTGCTTGAGGGCAGGCCCCTCCCTGTACGTGTCCTGGGTAGAGGTCCTGGCACATGACAGCCCAGACCATACTGAGCTGTGTTCATGAACACTGGGGTTTGTCTCTCCCCATCAGTCTCCCCTTAGCCATGTCAGAGCCTGGCATGGTTGAATGCATGGTGAATGAATGATTGCAAGGGAAAACAAGGTTGGAAATTCATTTATTTGTTTATTCATTCACCATACATGTATCGTATCGTGAATTTATTACTCTGTGCCAGGCTCTGCCAGGCCGTGGGATACAGAGATGAATGGGACATAGTCCCTGCACTCAAGGGGGCCCAGTGAAGAGATAAATGATAGATGATAGTCCTGTGTGCAAGGGCCAGTGGAGCCCAGAGGAGGGGACAGCAGTCCTACTCAGAGGTGGGGGGTGAGCAGGAAAGGCGTCAAGCTAAGTGACACCTGGGCGAGGTCAGAGCAGGCAAGTCTACCAGGCAGACAAGGACAGAATCAGCTTTCTGGGCAGAGGGACTAACATGGGCAGAGGCCCTGAGGTGTGATGTACTCTGGGAAATATCAGCTTTACCATTTGGCTGATTTATCATAACAACTGTAACAACAATCATAGCAAATATTTGTGGGTGCTTTGTGCCAAGCACTGTTCTGAAGCTCTGTAAGTACTAACTCATTAATGCACCCCCCATAACCCTATGACCTAGTCTGCTATCAGTCCCATTTTTTAGAAGAGAAAACTGAGGCACAGAGGGGGAAGAAATTTGTCCAGAGTCCCATGGTTATTTAGTGGCAGAGCTTGTTGTCAGAGAGGAGACAAGGCTAGAGATGCCAGCACTGACCTGGTCATGGAGGGCTTTAAATATCAGGTAAGGTACTGGACTCTGCCCCAAGGGCGGAGGAGAGCCATTGAAGGATTTTGAATAGCAGAACATTCTAATCTGTTTTTCATTTTTGATAGTTTCCTCTGGGACAGTGAGGAGAATGAACTCAAAGTTTCCAGTAGCTGTGAGTCTAGAGAGGAGCAGTAATCTCCTGCACATGTCAACAAAGAACATGGACAAAAAGTCCACGGGGGCATTTTCCTGATAGCAGAAACACAAATGCCCATCAACAAGAATGCGTATGAATGAACTATGCTGTATACACGCCATGGAACGTGCTGCAGCCGTGCAAATGAATGGACCGCAGCAGCACACAACAAGAAGACTGAATCATGGTGTAACAGTTGGTGATTGCTGCGTAACAAACCACGTCAAACTTAGTGGCTTAAGTGGCACTTACTTAATTAGTTCACAATTTGGTGGGTAGGAGTTTTAGGCTGGGCTCAGCTTAGCAGCTCCGGTCTTGGCTGGGCTTCCCCATGAGTCCATGCTCAGCAGAGTCAGCTAGAAGGTTCTGTCTCTGAGAAGTGACTGGCTGTCGGTGGAGACAATGGTGGCAGTTGGGCTGCATTTCTCTCATCACCCAGCAAGCTAGCCCAGACTTGCTCACATGGCTGTGGAAGGTCCCAGGAGAATGAAGAAGAGCACAAATCCTCCTAAGGCATAAGCTCGGAACTGGCACAATGCCACTTCCACCACATTATATAGTCAAAACAATATATGAGGCCAGCCCAGATTTAACAGTTGGGGATACAGTCTCCACATCTTGATGGAAGGGACTTCAAGTCACATTGCAAAGGGGGTGCAGAGGCAGGAAGAGGAATAATTGCAGCCGTATTTGTAAACAGTCTACTGTGCTTGGCAATAAAATATTAAGTGAAAAAAGTAAATTACAAACAATTACATACAAAATGATACTCTTTTGTAAAGTTTAAAATTAGACTTTAGGCATGCAGATAGACAAAAATGAGATTTTCTTAAAAGGAAGCGACAGAGCAATAAACCCAGGACACAGGATGCTGACGCTCCCTCGGATGACAGAAGGTGAGGACGCGGGATGTGAGAATACGCATTTATGCATTTTGAATGCAGGTTATTGTCCTAGTCCTAGCTTTTGTTTTCATTATTAAAAAGCAGGCCATGTGAAAACTGAATTGCGATTAGTGAAATGGCGTATGCTTAAGGTCCAGAAAGGGAGAGAGAGATGGAGAGAGAGAGGAACGGACCAATACAGGCCACACACAGCGTCAGGTCTCCAGGACCTGGGAGTCTCTCAGGTGTGGGTGGTACGGGAGAAAGAGGACCAAGGATCACTTCTCGAACACCTGCTTTGGGGACTGGGTGATGGAGCCATCCCTGAGCTAGAAACCCTACAGAAGAAGACAGTTTGGAGAGTGCCAAGAGTTGTGTTTGGGGAATGCTGCACTTGAAATGCCTGTGAAGATCCACAGAGCAAGGTCCAGCAGGCTGCTAGTTTTCCAGAACTTTGGAGAGTGGTCAAAACTGGAGAAGCAGGATCCCCATCAAATCTAAAATGGGACCATCCCAGAAAACCCCATGTTACATCAGGATGGAAGGCCTCCCTTCTGCAGACACCCACTTCCAACTGCCCAGCCTTGGTGGGGCCCTTGCCTCCCCCAGCCACTTCCTGACAGTTCCTTGGGGCACGTCCACAGCCAGGTTTCCCTCCTAAGCAGTCAGACCTCCACCCTGAAATCCTGGGCCAAGCGAGTGAGCTTGGGGTTGTGGCTGAGAGGGGCCCCAACAACAGCCTCCTCCCCCTGCAAGGCCAATGGGACCCCAGAGGGGGCTGGATATTTGTGCAGATGACATGTTTATGGCCCAGCCTCTCCTTACTCATGCTTTTGGCTTCTCCTCACTGATTTTGGTTGGGTGGATCCCAGTTCTGCTGCTGGATTTGGGAGCCTTGGGGCTGGGGCTGAACAGAGGTTCCTTTAACGGTTCCAGCACAGGGTGGTTCCAGCCCCTTCCCCCTCTCCCCCAAGACCTCATCTTTTCCCACACCCAACTTTATTACAGAATGCTAGCATCTCAGAGCTGGAAAGGGCCTCCGGCATCATCTCGTGTGATATCTCCTGTCACGGATGAAGAAACTGAGGCCCAGAGAGAAGAGACTCGCCCAAGGTCACCCAGGCAGGTAGAAACAGAAGATCCAGGCACCCCAACTTCCAGCTCGGGGCTCTGAACCCATCCTCCCCACACCAACTTCCTTGGTTGCTGTTTTGTTTGGGAAAGGACAGTTCAGCTTTTTCAAACCTGCAGCAGTAACTCTCTCCCCTCCCAGGGAGGCAGCAGACAGTGTCGGACTCTCCGCTTTTACACTTTAATTCCATAGGAAATTGGAAATTGCCTGTCAGAGGTGTCCGGGTGGCCCAGCTGCCGGCTGCCCCACACAGTCCCGGGCTGCCCCGCCCTGACCTGGCCGCCGGAGCGCCCGCTTCTCCCTGCTCCCTGGCTGGGGGGCCCTTTTCGGAAGCTCTCCCGAGCGCTCCTGTGGATTCTCTCCCTGCTCTTCCTTCCAGGGCAGGATGATCAAACTCAATGTAGAGCAGCCAGGCCTGGCTGGGACCCGAAACTCTGACATTTAGTCACGCTGTTTTCCACCCCAGGCTCTCGGGAGTCTCTGGCCCATAGCTCCGGCCTGGCTTCAGCACTGCCTCCTGCCCTGAGGTTACAGGGAAATTAGAGGAAGGGGCTCTAAGCCCTCTTCTGGGTGTCTGGAGTAACTGGGGTTCCCTGGGATCCCCTACACTGCCTTCCCAAAGTGTGTCACCTTCCCAGGGTTTCTGAGACTGTAGAGGGTCACCCTTGCTTCTCCCCTTCTCTGGGCATCCCCTGCACTCAGGATCTTCCACTGGCATCTCCATCCTGTCTCCAGAACCAGCCTGGAAGCTTCTGGAGGTCAGTGTTGCAGTTACATAGTAGCTAGAGGCACAAATCTCTGGCATCACACTGCCTGGATTGAACCCCAGAGCCACAACTTTTGAACTTTGTGACTTTGGAAAAATTGCTCTACGTCTCCCGGCCTCAGCTTTCTCATCTACAAAGCAGGGATGATAATAACAGTGCCAAATGAATAGGGTGGTTGTGAGGATTATGCGGGATAGTGCGTGCAAAGCCCTCAGTCAGTGTTGGTACTGTTCATATTCTATTTCAGCATCCACCTCATCTGCTCTTCCTCCAAGCCCAGAGCGAGGCCATGAGAGACAAGAGGTGCTCATGAACTGATCCTTAAACAACTGGCAGAAAATATAGCAAAATAAGCGTTCTATAGCTTCCTGGGTGCTACTCAATGAAATGAATATCCATCGAGTGCTCATTATGTGTAAACACTGTGCTTGGTGCTAGAGACTCAATGATGAGCAAGACAGACACAGTCTCTGCCCCCCAGAGCTTTGATTCTAGCACAGAGCAAGGGGACAGGATAAAAGTGAACTCGGGGGTCTGCAGGCCCAGAGGAGGCGTGCCTAACCCAGACTCAGGAGTCAGCGAGAGGAGCTCTCTCTGCAGCTGTGACCTGGTGGATGAGCAGGGGTAAGTGTGTGTGTGTAGGAGGGGTGTGGGGAAAGTGTCCTGGATGAGAAGAACATCATGCACATATGCTTCAGGGAGTAGGATCCCTGAAGGAATTAAAGAATTTTCAGTGTGGCTGGAGTGAGGAAAAGTAGGAGGGGAAAGATGAGGCTGGAGGAATGGAAAGAAGCCAGACCCTGAAGGCTTAATATATTTCTCCTGAAGGCACTGGGGAGCCATTGAAAAGTACAGAGCAGGAGAGTGGCAAGGGGAGACTTTCTTTTCAGATTATCCACTCATTGTGGTGGATGGATGGAGGGGTCAGGTCTGCAGGCCGAGAGGCATACAATGAGGCCATTGCAGTGATCTGAGCGAGAGAAGATGGATGGCAAAATACGGAATAAAGTTCACAGTCATTAGGATGATGTTCAAGACCACTCTCAAACTGGCCCACCGGACCTTCCTAGTCTTCCCTGTTATTAAAATGGAGCGTTGCAAAAATCAGAGGAGATCCATGGGCACGGACACGACTCGTTAAGCATGAAGTGCAGGGTGAGGTTGAGAAATTGCTACCTTTGGGGTTGTTTGTGGTTGGCTTGCGGGACACCCCCCTCATGAGCTCCCTGCCAGGTCCAGGAGGATCGTTGCCCCCTTGAGAGAGGGCCCAAGGACTTATTTCAGTTTGCCTCCAGAGGGGCTTAATGGATACCTGCAATTGGGGACACAAAATTGAATTCCATACCATCCATTCCAACCACATTTCTCCACGGCCATGCCCCCACAGGGCTTCTAGCTGGAAACAAAACAAAACAACAACACGCCAAACTAAAGGCTATGAGTGGAGCAGGGAGGATGGATGCATTTCCTAATTTTTGTTTTGGAGGCTGGAGAGGATATGTTAGAAAAAAATATTAGTTTATTTCTATGCTTAGAGACTTCAACACCATTTCAGTTCCAACAAACATGGCCCCTTTTCTGTTCACTGGTCCCGGGCTCCCAGAGGTACAGCCCAACTGTCCACAAAGGGCTATACTGGGATGGGATGAGGAGTATTGTCAATATTTGGGGTTTTGCTGAGGTACCCCTAAGAACCTAAAAAGAAACAAAACAAACCAAACAAACAAAAAAACAAGTCAATAAAACAGCCTTCTGAAGTTGAACTTCAAGATCAATACATAATTGATCACTGTAAAGATGCAAAGTCACCTAAATGTGACCAGATGGCTCCCAGGCCTGCAAGACTTGTCTCAAAGATATTGACCGATATAAAGAAAAAATGGACTCTCATTCCAGGCAATATGGTGGATTAAATGTACAGAGAAACCATCTCCATACAAACACCTAAAAGATGGTGAGTAAAATATTAAAAGCTCTTTTTAGATGCGCAGACAAGCTACTGAAAAAATTTAAGCAAACTCAGAAGAGAGAAACCAAAAGAAAACCTTCCATAAAGACAAGCACTGAAGCCACCACTAACCCTGTGGATTTCTAGGGCCCAGAGCTTGGATTTTAACTGGCTACACACCTGGATATAAAAGGCAAAACCTGAAATCTTCACAAGTGGGAAGTCAATTCAGAGGCCCTCTGCATTAACCTGGGACCTCTGATAAGAGACACCCACAGAAAGACAAGGCATATCCTTATTTGGGTTTTGAATGTATTAGCACAAAGGAAAAAGTCTCCTATGAGGATCTAACTATTTGCCTGTCCTCAAATGGACTTGGAGACTAATTTATATGACCTATGAAACCTGAAAACCCCAAAACAAAAATTTGGCTTATAATGGCCTCACACTGGTACCCCAGATAACTAATAGAAGATTCCCTGGAGGAATAAACTTTTGAACCAAAGCCTCAGAGAACTTCTACAGCTAATATGAGCTCTCAGTCAAAAATTATAAATCATGCAAGAAAACAAACTACAGAGAAAACGAGAATCAGCAAAAATAAAACTAACCAAGGAATCACACCTCTGGCCTTCCACATCTACTTAGGATACAGAAGCACATAAAAGATGTTTGGTTCCATGGTAACAACAAGAAAAGATCTGTACAAAGTAAAAATCATACTTCTGTATGGTGCTAGTGAAGAACAACAAATACAAAGAAGCCTTGATGAACTGAATTCTAGACAAAAACAAACTCATAGATCCTTCCATACCTGGGAGGAGGTACCTGGTCTAAGTACGAGCAAAGCTGTCATAGATGGAGAGGTTTTCAGAGGACAATGGAAGTCAGCTGAGCCCTAGACACCAGTGTGGGCTGGCAGGAGACTGGAAGAGCTCCAGACACAGGACAGATTACTCACACCATATATTTTCCTGCCGTATGTGCTCCCTTCTCCCAAGTTTTGCTGAGAAAGTGAATGAAGAGTTGGTAAACAGAGTGCAGTCTCAACTTGGTTAAGGAGAAATGTGAATGATCAAGCATTTACTTTAACCACCGGTGATAAGAAAGGGTTTTTACTCCAGGAAATGAACAAAGAAAAGTGTACCTTAGTCTTCACTGCACTTTATACATAATGTTTGAATACAATTTTAAAAATTATGAGTTATCTGAAGAAACAAGGAGGGGAAAAAAAAATCATTTTAGTCAAGAGAAAAAATAATCAATAGAAACAGACCCCTAAAGGATACAGTTATTGGAATTGTCAGATAAGAACTTCAGAACAATTATTTTAAATATATTTAAAATTTTAAAGGTAAAAAATGATATAATAGGTGAAGAGATTGGCTATTTCTGCAGAGAACTGTAAATATAAAACATGATAAAATGTAAATTCTGAAACTAAAGTATATGAAACCAAAAATTAATTGGATGAGGCCCTCTGAAAATATAGTGTTGTATACAGCACCAGGAATCTGTCTGTCCATGTAATACTAGCGAATCTGTCCGAGGTAACTATTTTGGAACTCTGGAGTCTATTAAAGGCTTGCAAATTCCAGGGGAAGGCTTGGATGGTAAATTTCCGTCAATTTCAGCTCTTAACACTGTGACAGTTACCCATCCTCCACCACCAGCCCCATGGCAGGCAGCTGTGCACATGTTCCTGGAGCAACCTGCACACAGCTTGAGTAAGACATGGTAGGCAAAAAGAACCCTGTGCACTATATATTGGTTATCTGTGGTCTGATCTCTCACTGCTGACTCTGATCATAGAGGTGCAAAGAGGCAGGTGGCCATTGCTTTTACCTCCCCCCATTATTGCAAACCCCTCCTGGCTGAAGTGATTTCCAGGAGATTTAAAGGCCTAGCACCCGTTCCCCCCCGCCACTCTTTTCCCATTTTTCCTCTTTTGGGAGCTAGATGTTAAAGACTAGAACATTCAAAAGCAACTGCATATATGGAGAAAATTGCAAAGTGGCTACACATGTTCAGGGAAAGGCACAGGCTCAAAAGTTTATACCTCCAGTTTATACTTCCAGTTTATACCTCCAGTTAATTCTTGGCACAGGGATAGCGTGCAATGATAAGGAAGGAAGGAAGGAAGGAAGGAAGGAAGGAAGGAAGGAAGGAAGGAAGGAAGGAAGGAAGGAAGGAAGGAAGGAAGGAAGGAACAATAACAAAAACAGAAAACATTGGGGAAAGAGGAGAATCTGATTTCCAGAGTTACCATATTATTAGATTCAAACATCCAGTTTTCAACAAAAAAACACACAAGGCACACAAAAAAACAGGGAAGTATAGCCCATTCACAGGGAAAAAAAAAACAAATTAGAAACTGTCTCCCCAAAAAAGACCTAATAGAAGATCTTCTAAACCAACACTTTAAAACAACTTTTTAGAAGACGGTGAAAGAACTAAAGGAAGATATGGAAAAAGTCAAGAAAACAATGTATGAACATAATGGATATTATGGAAAACTTGAAAAGAGATGGAAAACCTAAAAAGAAACCAAAAAGAGATTCTGGAGCTGAAAGTACAAGAAGTGAAAAGAAAAATCCGCTAGAGGGATTTAAAGGCAGATTTGAGCAGACAGAAAAAAGAATCAGTGAACTTGAAGATAGGACAATGGAAATTATCAAGTTTGAGGGACAGGGAAAAAAAAACAAACAAACAAACAGATTGACCAAAAGTGAACAGAGCCTAAGAAACCTGTGGGACACCGTCAAACAGTATACATACACATTTTGGGAGTTCCAGAAGAGAATATTTGAAGAATTAATGGCTGAAAACTTCCCAAATTTGATGAAATACATAAATGTAACACCAAAGAAGTTCAACAAACTTTGAGGAAGATGAACTCAAAGAGCCTATGCTGGGACACATTATAATAAAAACTTTACATTATAATGTAAATTTATGAAAGACAAAGACAAAGAGAGAATCTTGAAAGCAGCAAGAGAGAAGCAACTTGTCACTTACGAGGTATGCTTGATAAGATTATCAGCAGATTTCTCAATGGAAACTTTGGAGGCCAGAACACTGGGCCAATATATTCGGAGTGCTAAAAGAAAAAACCTGTCAACCAAGAATTTTCTATCCAGCAAAACTGTTCTTCAAAACTGAATATGAAATTAAGATTCCCAGATAACAAAACATGAGGGAGAGTATGACCACTAGGCCTGCCCTGCAAGAAATGCTCAAGGGAATACTGCAAGTTGAAATAAAAGGACACTAGGGCCGGCCCGGTGGCGCACTGGATAGTGCGCCGCTTGGGAAGTGCGGCAGCACTCCCGCCCGAGGGTTCGGATCCCACATGCAGACCGGTTCCCGCTCACTGGCTGAGCGAGGCGCGGGAGCAACACCAAGGCTTGCGATCCGTTGCCGGACACGGAAAAAAGACAAAAGACAAAAAAAAAAAAAAAAAAAAAGAATAAAAGGACACTAGACAGTAATTCAAAGCCATATGAAGAAATAAAAGGGCTGGCCCATGGCTCACTTGGGAGAGAGTGGTGCCGAAAATGCCAAGTCAAGCGTTAAGATCCCCTTACCATCATCTTTTTAAAAAAAGAAATAAAGAGCTCAATAAAGGTAAATACATGGGCAACTATAAAAGCTAGTATTATTGTAACAAGAGTTTGCAACTCCACTCTTTGTCTTCTACATGATTTTTTTTTTTTTTGTCCTTTTTGAGACCGGCCGCACCGCGCTCAGCCAGTGAGGGCTGTGAGCACGCCGGTCATCCCTATATAGGATCCGAACCCGCGACGGGAGCACCACTGCGCTCCCAGCACCGCACTCTCCCGAGTGCGCCACCGGCTCGGCCCTTCTACATGATTTAAGAGACTAGTATGTTTTTCAAAAAAACAATTAGCCTAAAAACTAGTATTATTGTAACTTTGGTTTGTAACTCCACACTTGTACATAATTTAAGAGACTAATGCATTTAAAAAATATTTTAGCTTATGTTTTTGGACACACAGTGTATAAAGATGTAATACTGTGACATCAACAATGAAAAAGGGTAGAGACAGAGGTGTAAAGAAGCAGAGTTTTTGTATGCTATTGAAGTTAAGCTGGTATCAATTCAAATTAGAACGTTATAAGTTTATGATGTTAAATTAATTCACACAGTAACCACAGTAAAAACATACAACGAGGGCTGGCCTGGTGGCGCACTGGAGAGTGCGCCGCTTGGGAGCACGGCAGCGCTCCCGTCGAGGGTTCGGATCCCATGTGAAGACCGGTTCCCGCTCACTGGCTGAGCGTGGTGTGGGCGCAACACCGAGGGTTGCGATTCCGTTGCCGGTCCCCGGTGCGGGCGCGACACCGAGGGTTGCGATCCCATTACCAGTCAGTAAAAAAGACAAAAAGGAAAAAAAAATACAACGAACAACAAGGTAAAATTCACAGTGTCTGATATCCAATAAAAAATTACCAGGCATTTAAAGGAGCAGGAAATACAACACGTAATGCATAACAAAGAGAAAATTAATCAAAACTGGCTCAGAATTGGCACAAAAGTCACAATTAGCAGATAAGGACTTTGAATTAGTTATTATAACTGTATTCCAGTTGTTCAAAAAGTTAATTAAAATCATTAAATATACAAAAAAGCACAAGTTGAACTTATAGAGATTAAATCTACAATGTCTGAGATAAAAAATACACTGGATGAGGTTAAAGGCGTGTGATATATTGAAGATGGAAACATTTGTGTATTTGAAGACAGGAAACTATACAAAATGAGACATGGAGAGAAAAAATAATTTAAAAAATGAAAAGATCATCAGTGAGCTGTGAGACTATTTCAAATGGTATAATACGCATGTAATTAGAGTCCCTGAAGGAGAAATGAAGACAGAATAAACATTTGAAGACATACAGGCTACGAACTTTCCAAATTTAATGAAAACTATAAATCCAAACATCCAAGAAGCTAAAAATAATTCCAGTTCAATAAACATGAAGAAAACTACACCAAGGTATATCATCAAATTGCTCAAAACCAGTGATAAAGAGAATATCTTAAAAGCAGTTATAGAAAAAAAGACATGTTATTCATAGAAGTACAGAGATAAGAATGACATCAGATTTCTCTTTTAAAACAATGCAAGTAAGGGCCGGCCCGGTGGCACACTGCTACAGTGCGTCGCTTGGGAGCACGGTGGCGCTCCCGCCGAGGGTTCGATGGCTGAGCGAGGTGCGGGCGCAACACCGAGGGTTGCGATCCGTTGCCGGTCACGAAAAAAGACAAAAAGGAAAAAAAAAAACAATGCAAGTAAAAAGACAATGGAGCAACATCTTAAAGTCCTCAAAGTAGAAAAAAACCTGTTAGGGGCTGGCCCGTGGCTCACTCGGGAGAGTGCGGTGCTGACAACACCAAGGCCACGGGTTCGGATCCCTATATAGGGATGGCCGGTTGGCTCACTGGCTGAGCGTGGTGCTGACAACACCAAGTCAAGGGTTAAGATCCCCTTACCGGTCATCTTTTTAAAAAACAAACAAACAAACAAAAACCCTGTTAATCTAGAATTGTATACCCAGCAAATGTATTTTTAAAAAACAAAGGCAAAATAAAGACTTTTCAGACAGGCAAAAGATGAAGGAATTCATCACCAGTAGAACTGCAGTATAAGAAATGTTTAAAGAGTCCTCCTCGGGCCGGCCTGGTGGCGCACTGGATAGTGCGCCGCTTGGGAAGCGTGGTGGCGCTCCCGCCCGAGGGTTCGGATCCCACATACGGACCGGTTCCCACTCACTGGCTGAGCGAGGCGCAGGAGCGACACCGAGGGTTGCGATCCCGTTGCCGGTCCCCGGACCGGTACGGGGGCAACACTGAGGGTTGTGATCCGTTGCCGGACACGGAAAAAGACATAAGACAAAAAAAAAAAAAAAGAAAAAGAAACAAACAAACAAAAACCCTGTTAATCTAGAATTGTATACCCAGCAAATGTATTTTTAAAAAACAAAGGCAAAATAAAGACTTTTCAGACAGGCAAAAGATGAAGGAATTCATCACCAGTAGAACTGCAGTATAAGAAATGTTTAAAGAGTCCTCCTCGGGCCGGCCTGGTGGCGCACTGGATAGTGCGCCGCTTGGGAAGCGTGGTGGCGCTCCCGCCCGAGGGTTCGGATCCCACATACGGACCGGTTCCCACTCACTGGCTGAGCGAGGCGCAGGAGCGACACCGAGGGTTGCGATCCCGTTGCCGGTCCCCGGACCGGTACGGGGGCAACACTGAGGGTTGTGATCCGTTGCCGGACACGGAAAAAGACAAAAGACAAAAAAAAAAAAAAAGAGTCCTCCTCAAGCAGAAGGAAAATAATCCCAGATGGAAATCTGGATCTACACGAAGGAATGAAAAGCACTAGAGAAGGTAACTAAATGAGTAAATATAAATGATTTCTTTAAATAATTTATTCATTAAACAAGCACAATAATGTAGAATGTGGTTAATAACTTATATATAGCTACAAATGTATAACAATAGTAGCATAAAGACTATGAGCGGAAAAGTGGAAACATACTATTGTAAGGTTCTTATACTGCATGTGAAGTGGCATAATATCACTTGATATTGTGTATAGATAATATGCATATTGTGATATTGTGTATAGTATGTGTAAAGTGGCAAAATACTGCTTGACTATGATAAGTTAAAGATGTATGCTCTGTACCCTAAAGCCACCACTAAAATTGCAAAGGAGTTATAGTTAATATCCAACAAGAAGAGGAAATAAAGTCATAAAAATCCTCAGTCCAAAAGAAGGCAGAAAAAGAGGGGAAAGAGAACAAAGAAGAGATGGGAACAATAAAAAACAGTAATCACATTAAATATGAATGTTCTAAATACCCCCAAGTCAAAGGGCAGAGATTTTCAGATTGGATAAAAAAAAAAAAAGACTCAACTATAACCTACCTATAGAAAAATGCATTTTATACATAAAGACAAAAATAAATTAAAAGTAGAAGGATGAAAAAAGAGATGCCATGTTAGCCCTTATCAAAAGAAAGCTGGAGTGGCTATATGAATATCAGACAAAGTAGATTTCAGAGCAAAGGATATTACCAGGGATAAAAAAGATCTTTTTATTATTAAAAAAGAGTCAATTAATCAAGACATAACAATTCTAAATGTTTATGCACCTAATAACAGAGCTTCAAAACACATGAAGCAAAAGTAATAGAACTGAACTACACAGAGAAACAGACAAATCCAGCATTGTAGTCAAAGATTTCAATATCCTTCTCTCAAGAGTTGATAGATTAAGTAGACAGAAAATTGGTAAGTATGTAGAAGACGTGAACGATCCTACTAACTAACTTGACCTAATTGGCATTTGTACAGCACTCCACCCAACAATAGCAGAATACACATTCTTTGCACAAAGAACATTTACCAAGATAGACCATATTTTGAGCCAAAAAACAAGTCTCAATAAACTTAAAAGGATTCTAGTCCTATAAAGTATGTTCTCTGACCACAATGAAATCAGATTATAAATTAATAACAGAAACGTCTCTGGAAAATCCACAAATATTTGAAACTAAATAACACACTTCTAAATAACTGAGGAGTCAAAGGAAAAATCAAAAAGGAAATTAAAAATATTTCAAACTAAATAAAAGTGAAAACAACCTAGCAGAATTTGTGGGCTACCACTAAATCATTACTTATAAGAAAATTTAGAGTACTAAATGTCTATATTAGAAAAGAAAGGAGTTCTCAAATTAATGACCTCAGCTTCTACCTTAAAAAATTAGAAAACAAAAGAGCAAATTAAACCCAAAGGAAACAGAGAAAAGAAAATAATAAAAATTCCAACAGAAATCAATGAAATATCAAACAGAGAAACAATAGAAAAATCCATGAAACCAAAGGTGGCTACTTGAAAAGGTCAGTAAAATTTTAAAACTCCTAGCTCAGCTGACTAGGGAAAAGGAAGAGAGATTTACCAATATCAGAACAAGACAAGTAACATCACTATCGACTATATCACTAAAGCTATAAAAGAAAATGAAATTGTTATATACCCATTAGTCCACCACTAACTATGCTGTCTGTACTAAGTGAATCATTGTGTACTCTATGCATGTATTGAAACAACAAACTGTACCCCACAAATATGTACAAGTAAATGTTAAAAGAAAAAAAAAAAAGAAAGAAAATGAAGTTACAGTTAAAGATCATTCCCAGAACAAAACTCCAGGCCCCAATGTTTCATTGATGAATAATACCAACTACATTTAAAGAAGAAATAATATCCATTATACACACACTGCTAGAAAATTGAAGAGAAAGAAATACTTTCCAACTCATTATTTGAGGCCAACATTACCTAATACCAAACAAAACCAGTCTAATAAATGACAAGACAAGAAAACTATAGAACAAATCTCTTATGAAATAATGCAAAACTTCTAAACAAGATTTTAGCATATTGAATCCAACAATGTATAGAAAGGATAATGTCTCATGACAAAATGGAGTTTAATCCTAGGAATACAAAGTTGATTTAATATTCAAAAATCAATCAATGTCATAGTAAAAACTAAAAAGAAAAAACATGTGATCTCAGTAAATGCAGAAAAAATATTTGGCAAGAAATCCAACATTCACTCCTGATTCAAATACAAACAAAACACCTCTCAGCAAGCTAGATATATGAGGGAATTCCCCAATCTCATAAAGAATGTCTGCAGAAAACCTACAGCTAATATCATACTTAATTGAGAAAGACTGAATGTTTTCTTGCTAAGATCAGGAACAATACAAGGATGTTCATTTTCAACACTTCTATTTATCATTGTACATGAGGATATAGCAAGGGGAAGAAGGTAATAAAAGGAAATAAAGAGACACCCAAATCTTTTTTCACAAACAGCATGATATTTTAGATACAAAAATCGAAAGGAATCTACAAAGAATCTACTAGAACTAACAAGTAAGTTTATCAGGGTTGCAGGATACAATATCAACATACAAAAGTCAATATTGTTTCTATATGCTAGTAATGAAAAATTTCAAATTATGATTTAAAAACTAACTTCATTTACAACAGCATCAAAAATATAAAATACTGGGGCTTGCAGTCAAGACAGTGGAATAGACAGTTCCCAGTGTCACTCTCTCCCACAAATCAACCAATTTACAACTATTAAAAAGTAACAACATGCTGGGGCTGCTAGAGCTCAGGAGAGGAGGAGGAGAGACCTACAGAGTTCATGAAGGCAGGAGAAGGCATGATGAAAGAACGAAAGGATCCTTCTCACCGTTTGGAATCCCGGCCACTTCCAAGCTGGAGCTGGTGAGTGCACAGAGCAGGAGCTGGCAAAAACCGCAGCTGTGCCCTTTGTATGAAGTTGCTTGGAGGCAGCAGGGGAGAAGAGGGCTGTGGTGGCCCTCAGGCCAGCAATGCCACTAACAGTGTTCCTGTGGACACATATAGGAGTGAGGGCCCACAACAACTGAAAAAAGGAGCCACTCAGAGGCCAGTGAATCATCACAAGGTACTAGCACATGGTCCATCCCATGGGAAGTGTTTGGAGTGTGGGAGGTTGGGGAGATGCGCCACCGGGGGAACATTGGGGCACAGCATGGTCAGCTGATCTCCCCCCAATCAGCACAGGACCACTCAGTGGAGACTAGTCAGGAATATAGAACTGCAGGGGTGCAGTTTGCTGAAAAGACACAGGCCCAGACCAGAGTTTCTACCCAACCCAGGTGTACCGGGCCTCACATGACCCAGAAGTTACAGTTAAAACCTGAGCTTCACAAAAAGCCTTCCCCAGGGAATCAGCAGCAAAGCAGCAATTCAGCTCAACTACAGAGCTCAAGAGCTGGTCCCCACAGGAAGTTCCTCCATTTTAGAAGTAAGCAAAGGATGACAAATTAGTTCCAGTACAGAGTTTAAGTGATGGGAACAGCAAATAATCCAACACAGAACTGAAACAAAAAACAAAATACCCACAGTACAGAGACAAAGTTTGATATTAACTAGTAAAGGTCTAACATCACCAATAAAACCTAGAAGGACCAGAAGCCCCCTGGGCTCCCAAGCCAGGGAGCAGGGAAGGCTAAGGGCCTCAGCCTTGCCTGACAACATCTGCAACCAGCTCAGCAATGACCATCAGGCCACCTCAGGAAGTGCCCTAGGCCCCCGAGCCAGGATGGTGGGGGGCCAAGGGCCTTGGCCTCACTCCCTGATATCCGCAACCAACCCAGCAATGACCACTGAGCCACCACAGGAAATGTCCTTGGCTCCTGAGCTGAGTCAGTAGGGGGCCAAGGGCTTCAGCCACACCTCCCTGACATCTGCATCCAACCCAACAATGACCAGGTCACCACTGGAAGCCCCCTTGTCTCCCCTACAGGAATGGGGGGGTGCCATGGGCATTGACTATGCCCCCTCCTTCCTCCTTCTCCTACCCTATTTCATTTCCCATTTACCTCTCCCTCTCCCCTGCAAACTGCTCCACAACATCTTAGAGTGTGAAAAAAATATTAATAAATAAACTTTAAAAAATAAAATAAATAAAATAAATAAAACACTTAAAGATAAATCTAACAAAAGATGTGCATGACCTATACACTGGAAACTACAAAACATTACCGAGAGAAATTAAAGAACACTTATCTAAATAGAAAGATATAATGTGTTCATGAATCAGAAGACTTAATGTTATTAAGATGTCAAGTCTCCCAAAATTAATCTATAGATTAATCTACACAATCTCAATCAAAATCCCAGCGGTCTTTATTCTAGAAATTGACAAGCTGGATTTTTAAACTCATATTGAAAGTCAAATGACCTAATTTAGTCAAAACGACTTTGAGAATGAAGAATAAAGTAGGAGGACTAGTATCACCTGACTTCAAGCCTTATTAGAAAGCTCCAGTGATCAAGCACCAATGTGGTATTGGTGGAAATATAGAAAAAATGGATCAATCAAACATAATAGGGAGTCTAGAAATAGTCCCACGGGTATGGGAACAACTGCTTTCTGATGAAGATGCAAAGCAATTCAGTGGAGAAAGGACTGTCTTTTTTCAACAATAGTGCTGAAACAATTGGACACCGTATGCAAAATAATAATAATCATAACCCACACAGTATAAAAACTAACTCAAAATGGATCATAGACCTAAGTGTAAAATCCGAAACTATAGAAATTCTAGAAGAAAACATACAAAAAAGATCTTTGTGACTTTGGGTTAGGCAAAGATTTCTTAGATATGACATCGAAGGATAAATTATAGAAGAGTAAATACATAAATTGGACTTCATCAAAATTAGAAACCTTTGCTCTTCAAATGACACTTAAGATAATGAAAAGAGAAGCCACACATGGGAGGAAATATTTGAAAAATCGTATATATGATAAAGGACTTGTACAGAGAAGATAAACAGAACTCTTAAAACTGAGTAAAAAAATTAACCCAATTTAAAAATGAGCAAAAGAGGGCCGGCCCGGTGGCGCACTCGGTAGAGTGCGGCCTTGGGAGCGCAGCGGCGCTCCCATCGAGGGTTCGGATCCCACATAGAGACTGGTCCGCTCACTGTTGAGCCCGGTGCAGGCGTGACACCAAGGGTTGCAATCCCGTTGCCGGTCACGAAAAAAAGACAAAAAGGAGAAAAAAAAAATGAGCAAAAGATTTGAACAGACACCTCACCAAAGAAGAGACACAAAAGGCAAATAAGCACATGAAAAGAAGCTTAACATAATCAGTGATTAGGGAGATGCAAATTAAAACCACCATGACATACTACTACGTACCTATTAGAATGGTTAGAATTAAAAACACTACCCATACCAAGCGTTTACAAGGATTTGGAGCAACTGGAAGTCTCATATATGGCTGGGGGGTAGGTAAAAAGGTACAGCTGCTTTGGAAAGCAGTTTGGCAGTTCCTTAAAAAGTTAAACATGGACATACCATATAATCCACCCATCCTACTCCTAGGTATTTACCCAAGAGAAATAAAAGCATATGTCCAAAGACTTGTTAGAAAATGTTCATAGTAGCTTTATTTGTACTGCGCAAAGACTGGAAACAACTAAGCAAATGATGGTATATCTCTATCATGGAATACTACTCCGCAACAAAAAATAATGTACTGGTGATACATGAAACAATATGGGTGAATCTCAAAATAATTCTGCTGCATGAAGGAGGTCAGAAAAAATGGAATATATATTCTATGATTTCATTTATATAAAATTCTTTAAAAAGCAAACTAATCTGTAGTGACAGAAAGCAGGCAGGTAGCGGAGAGTTGGGAGGTGAGATTCTAAAGGGCACAAGGAAACTTCTGGAGATAATGAACATATATTCATTGTCTCGATTTGGTTGTGGTGTCACTTAATTAATTGTATAATTTCAACGTGTACTTTTAAGTGTATGATAATTACATCTCAATATAATCATTTTGAAAAGCAGAGATTGTTAACTAGATTTTTTAAGTGATAGCAAACTGTATTCTGTAATCAAGCAACTCATTCTAAATACAAACACACAAACGGGGAAAATTAAATTCACTTTCAGACACAAGAACTG
Source organism: Galeopterus variegatus (assembly GCF_000696425.1). Classification (NCBI taxonomy): domain Eukaryota; kingdom Metazoa; phylum Chordata; class Mammalia; order Dermoptera; family Cynocephalidae; genus Galeopterus; species Galeopterus variegatus. Next base: position 517,736 of record NW_007726887.1, read on the forward strand.
AGAAAGCTTACCATTAAGACAGTTCCAGAGGCCACCCCATTTCTGACAAAATGATAATTATGTCAGAGGGAATTTTTGAAATGCAAGTAGGAATGGAAAACAAAGGAAAAGGTACATATGGGCTAAATCTACATATAAGTTTTATTTTTTTAAAAAACACAATAATACCTACTTTGGGGAGGGAAATAAAATAGAACAAAGATAATAAACAAAATAACATATTTTAGGGGTAGGGGACTGGAATTACGGTGTTTAAAGATGATTTTATTGTTCAGTAGGATGGCAGAGATATCAATTAACATTCTACTTTAGTCAGTTGAATATGTATGTTAAAATTTCTGGAAAGATTGGAAAATTTTTAAAAATGTCTAAATAACTCATTGATTTAAGAAGCCATGATATATTAAAACATTTAAATACTTAACACTGAATAATTAATAAAATTTGTACATATCAAAATTTACACAATGCAGCTACTACTAAACTTTTAGAAAAATATGGCCTTAAATGTGTGCGTACATTTAAAAAGGAGAATGCTCAACATTAATAATCTAAACATTCAACAACACAAACCTAAAGAAAATAGAAGGGATATAATAATAAGAGAAATTATTAAAAAATAAAACTTGTAATACAAAGAATCAGCAAAGCCAAAAGTTTTCTCTTTGAAAAGGCTACGAGAATAGAGAAATCTCTAGTCAGACTAATCAGAAGAGAGAAAAGGCACAATAAACAATATTGAGAAAGAAAAAAGAGAGACATAGAAGCAGATGCTGCTGCTAATAGACAATACAAAAATATAGTGAAAAATTTTGCCAGTTTATTGGAAAGCTTAGACAAAGGGACAAATTCCTCAGATAACAGAACTTACTAAAACTGATTTTTTTTAAAAATAGAAAATCTCGGTAACCCAATGACCACAAAAGAAATTGAATCAATAGTTTAAAATCTTCCTGTGAAGAAAACTTGGGATTAAACATCTTTACATCCTCCTAAGTATCCTACCAACCGGATAATTCAATCTTATACTTTTTTTAATAGAATAGAAAGGAAAAAAAGAACACTTTATGGGCTTAACCTCATCTTCATTAGAAAGTCAGGAAATGACAGCACAGTGAGGAAAATTATCTCGTTCTTGGAGATAAATGCAAAAACTCTAAACAAAATCTTATCAAACATATTCCAGCAATGAATATAAAAAAAAAAATCCAGCTTCACTAAATTGGCTCTATTCTAGGAATGCAAGTTTATTATGCAATATTAATATTCATTAATGTTAATGCAAGCTCAATATTAGCAAACCTATTAACTGTTGCTTATATGAACATAATTAAGGAGAAAAACCATCTAATCAATTCAACCTTTATTCATAATAAAAACTCTTGGCAACTGGGACTAGATTGCGACTTTCATAATTTCATAAAGAGTCTCTTCAAAAAAATCTACAGCAAACCATTATATTTAATGGTAAAAGCTTTCTTTTTATCAGAACAAAACTGGGTATGCCCATTATCACCGCTTCTATTGAACATTATAGTGGATGTTCCGACCAGTAAAATAAGACAAGGTAAAAAAAATAAAAGATTTAAGGATTTGAAATAAACAAATAAAAGTACCATTATTCACAGGTGATAGGGTTGTTTAGGTAGAAAACCTAATAATATATAGATAAATTACAAAATAATGAAAATTTAGAAGGATTACCAGATACAAAGCCAATATTCAATGAACAATTGCATTTTTATAAAATGTAATTTGTTTTTTAATGCCATTTACAATGAACCCAAAAGATAAAGTTGTTTTTTTTAATTTGTCATTACACAGTGTAAACATTTTTTGTGGCCCTTTTCCAATTTCTCCCTAATCTCTCATTCTCATTCTCCCTTTCCCAACTTTGGTGGCATTGGCTCCATTCTCTTCTTTTGAAAGTTCAATGGTTTTTGTGATTGTTGTGTCTTTCTTTCTTTCTTTTTGGCTCCTACTTACGAGTGAGGACATGGTATTTCTCTTTCTGTGCCTGGCTTATTTCACTTAACATAATTTTCTTTAAGTTCATCCATGTTGGTGCAAATGGCATAATTTTATTCTTTTTTACAGCCGAGTAGTATTCCATTGTGTATTTTTACCACATTTTCCTTATGCAGTCATCTGTTGTTGAACATTTCTGTTGGTTCCAACTCTTAGCTATTGTAAATAGATCTGTGACAAACATGGGAGTGCATGTATCCCTCCAACATGATGATTTCCACTCCTTTGGGTATACACCCAGCAGCAAGATTGCTCATTCATACGGCAGTTCTACCTCTAGCTGTTTGAGGAGCCTCCGTACTGTTTTCCATAACTGCTGCACTAATTTACAGTCCCTCCAAGACTGTAGGAGGGTTCCACTTTCTCCACATCCTTGTCAGCATTTGTTATTCTCTGTCTTTCTGATACTGGCCAGGGTAACTGAGGTGAGACGATATCTCAACATGGTTTTGATCTGTATTTCCCTGTTGCTGAGTGATGTTGAACATTTTTTCATGTGTCTGTTGGCCATTTGTATATCTTCCTTTGAGAAATGCCTATTCAGCTCCTTTGCCCATTTTCTAATCTGGTTACTTGTATTTTTACTGTTAAGTTGTTTGAGTTCCTTGTATGTTCTGGATCTTAATCCCTTGTTGGATACATTTTTCTCCCATTCTGTAGGTTCTTTTCACTCTGTTAACTGTTTCTTTTGCTGTGCAGAAGCTTTTTAGTTTGATATAATCTCATTTTTATTTTTTCTTTTTTATAATCCCATGTTTATTTTTGTTCTTTTGTTGCCTGTGCTTTTGGGGTCTTGTTCATAAAGTCTTTGCTCATTCCTACTTCCTGAAGTGTTTCCCCTATGTTTTCTTTTAGTAGTTTTATAATTTGGGGTCTTATATATAAGTATTTAATCCACTGGTATATGATTAGAGGTACAGGTTTAGTTTCATTCTTCTACATATGGATGTCCAGTTTTCCCAGCACCACTATTGAAGAGGTAGCCCTTTCCCCAATATATGCTCCTATTACCCTTGTCAAATATCAGTTGGGCGTAAGTATGTAAGTTAATTTCTGGGTTCTCTATTCTGTTCCATTGGTGCAAGTGTCTGTTTTTATGCCAGTACCATGCTGTTTTGGTTACTATAACTTTGTAGTATAATTTAGTGTCAGGTGGTATAATGCCTCTGGCCTTATTTATTTATATATTTGCTCAGAATTGCTTTGGCTATTTGGAGTCTTTTGTCGTTCCATAGGAAAGTTATGATTGTTTTTTTCTATTTCTGTGAAGAATGTCACAGAAATAGAAAAAACAATCTTTTGTCTTAGTACTGCTTTTGCAGTACCCCACAGGTTTTGGTATGATATGTCTTTATTTTTATTAGTTTTAGGAATTTTTAAAATTTCATCTTGGTATTCTGATGGGGATTACATTGAATCTGTAGATCACTTTAGGTAGTATGGACATTTTCACAAAGTTAATTCTTCTAATCCAAGAGCATAGAATGTCTTTCTATCTTTTTGTGTCCTCTTCGATTTCTTTCAGCAGTTATTTGTAGTTCTCATTGTAGATATCTTTCACCTCCTTGATTAAATTGATTCCTAGGTGACTTTTTTTTAGGTGATTATTGTAAATGGGCTTGCTTTCTTGATTTCTTTTTCTGCCAGTTCATTATTGGAGTATAAAAAAGCTACTGATTTTTGCATGTTGATTTTGTATTCTGCAACTTTATTGAAATTGTTTATCAGCTCTAAGAGTTTTTTGGTCAAGTCTTTAAGTTTTTTATATATAAGATGATGTCATCTGCAAACAGGGACAATTTGACTTTATCTTTTCCACTCTGGATATCATTTATTTCTTTCTCTTGCCTGATTGCTCTTGCTAGTACTTCCAATACGATGTTAAATAGGAGTGGTGAGAGTGGGCATCCTTGTCTTGTTCCTGTTCTTATGGAATATCATCCCATTCAGGATGATATTGGCAGCAGGTTTGTCATATATGACTTTTATTTTGTTGAAATACTTTCTTTCTATACCTAATTTGCTGAGAGTCTTTATGACGAAGTGATCGTGAATTTTGTCAAATGGTTTTTCTGCATCTATTCAGATAATCATATAGTTTTTGTCCTTGATTTTGTTGATGTGGTATATCACACTTATTGACTTGCATATGTTGAACCATCCTTGTATCACTGGAATGAATCTCACTTGATCATGATGTATAATTTTTTTATGTGTTGCTTAATGTTGATTGCTAATATTTTGTTGAGGATTTTTGCATCTACATTCATCAGAGATATTAGCCTGTAGTTTTCTTTTTTGTTGTATCTTTGTCTGATTTTTGTATCAGGGTAATGCTGGCCTCATAGAATTAGTTTGGGTGTATGGCCTCTGTTTTGATTTCTTGGAATAGTTTGAAAAGAATTCGTATTAATTCCCCTTTAAAGGCCTAGTAGAATTTAGCAGTGAAGTTATCCAGTCCTAGGCTTTTCTTTGTTGGGAGACTGCTGATTACTACTTAAATCTTGCTGCTTGTTATTGGTTTGTTCAGGTTTTCTATTTCTTCTTAGTTTTCAGTATTGGTAATTTGTATGTGTACAGAAATGTATCCATTTTCTTCAGATTTTCAAATTTGTTGGCATATATTTGTTTATAATAGTCTCTAATGATTTTTTGTTTCTGTGGTATTGGTTGTAATGTTTGCTTTTTCATTTCTCACTTCTGTTATCTGTGTCTTTTCTCTTCTTTTTTTAGTTAGCCCAGCTAATGGTTTGTCTATCTTCTCAAAAAAATAATGTTTTGTTTCATTGATATTTTATATCATTTTGGGCCGTCTGTACCTAATTTAGTTGTGTTCTGATCTTAATTCTTTCATCTACTAATTTTGGGATTGGATTGTTCTTGTTTTTCTAGTTCTTTGAGGTGCGGCATTAGGTTGTTTATTTGAGATCTTTATATTCTTTTGATATAAGCATTTATTGCAGTAAACTTCCCTTTTAGTACTGCTTTTGCAATATCCCACAGGTTTTGGTATGATGTATCTTTATTTTTGTTAGTTTCAAGAAATTTTTTTATTTCCTGTTTAATTTCTGCTTGGACCCATAGGTCATTCAAGAGTGTGTTGTTTAATTTCCATGTATGTGTATAGTTTCCTGAGTTTCACTTGTCATTGATTTCTAGTTTTAATCTGTTGTGGTCTGAGAAGATACTTGAAATGATTTTAATTTTTTCAAATTTGTTGAGACTTGATTTGTGACCTAATATGTGGTCTATCATGGAGAATGTTCCATGTGCTGATGAGAAGGATGTATACTCTGTAGTTGCTGGATGAAATGTTCTGTAGATATCTGACACATCCAATTGGTCTAAAGTGTAGTTTAAACCCTGCATTTCTCTGTTGATATGTTGCCTAGATGATCTGTTTAGTGCTGAGAGAGGGGTGTTCAGGTCCCCTACTATTATCATATTGTGGTCTATTTCTGTCTTTAGATATACATATATATATCTTTATATATTGGGTTGCTCCAGTGTAGGGTGCATATATATTTATGATTGTTATGTCCTCTTGCTGGATAGATCCTGTTATTATTACATAGTGGCCTTCTTTGTCTCTTATGGTTTTCAGTTTAATGTCTATTTTATCCAGTATGAGAATAGCTACTCCTCCTTGCTTTTGGTTTCCATTTGCATGGTATATCTTTTTCATCCCTTTACTATTAGTCTGTGTGTGTCTTTACAGGTGAGGTAAGTCTCTTGAAGACAGCATAGAGATGGTCCGGATTTTCAATCCAATCAGCCAGCCTGTGTCTTTTGCGTGCGGAATTTAAATCCATTTACGTTTAGCCTTGTTATTGAAAGGTATTGTCTTACTGCTGGCATTTTATCAATTTTGTTTGGATGTTTTAAATATCTTTTGTTCCTTTCTTCCCCTTTTATTGTTTATCTTCAATGTGTGTTGGTTTTTTAAGCTGGTAAGATTTAGTTTCTTTCTCTTTCTTGTTTACGTTTTTGTTCTACCAGTGGGTTTTGTTTTTTCTTGTGTATTTGTGATAGTGATTATTGTTTTTCAGATTCCAGATGCAAGACTCCCTTGAGGATTTCTTGCAGGGCTGGTTGTGTGGTAGTGAACTCCCACTATTTTTGTTTGTCTGGAAAATACATTATTTCTCCCTCATTTCTGAAGGGTAACCTTGCTGGGTACAGTATTTTTGGCTGGCAGTTTTTTTATGTTAGTATTTTGAATATATCATCCCATTTTCTTTTGGCCTGTGAGGTTTCTGCTGAGAAGTCTGCCGTTATACTGATAAGGGCTTCCCTATAGGTGACTTGACCCTTTTCTCTTGCTGCTTTTAGGATTCTTTCTTTGTCTTTCAGCTTTGCCAGTTTGACTATAATGTGTCTTGGAGAGGATCTTTTTGGGTTGAATATGTTTGGGGGTCTTTGAGCCTCCTGGATCTAAAGGCACATGTCTCTCCCTATGCTTGGGAAGTTTTCTGTTATTATTTTGTTGCATAGACTTTCCATGTCTTTTCCTTTCTCCTCCCCATCTGGAACACCCATGATTTGAATGTTTGTGCAATTAAGGTTGTCTGCTAGTTCTCTTAGGTTTTCTTTGGTCTTTAAAATTCTTTTTTTCTTTTCTTTTCTTTCTTTCTTTCTTTTTTTTTTTGGTTCATCTGGGTTATTTTAAAAAGACTGTCTTCAAGATCAGAAATTCTTTCTTCTGCTTGTTCTATCCTGCTGCTTAAGCTCTCAGTTGTGTTTTTTATTTTGTTGAATGAATCTTTCAGTTCCATGAGTTCTACTACATTCTTTTTTTTGTCTTTTTTTGTGTCCAGCAACGGATCGCAACCCTCAGTGTCGCGCCCGTACCAGACCGGGACCGGCAACGGGATCACGACCCTTGGTGTCGCACCCGCACCTCGCTCAGCCAGTGAGCAGGAACCGGTCTGTATGTGGGATCCAAACCCTCGGCGGGAGCGCCACTGCATTCGCAAGTGGCGCACTGTAGCAGTGCGCCACCGGGCCGGCCAGAGTTCTACTACATTCTTTATTAAGGTATTAATCTCTTTAAATTTCCTTCTTCATATCCAAATTTTTTTCCTCATTTCATCCTGTTGTCTAACTGAGTCTTCTTGTCTCATTGAGTTTCCTTGAGATTGTTGCTCAGAATTCCTTTTCAGTCTTTTCTAGGGTTTCCTTCTCTATAGAGTCTGGTATTTGAGAATTACTGTATTCTTTTGGTGGTGTCATATTTTCTTGGATTTTCATATTTCTAGTATCTCTATATTAATGTGAGGTCATCTGATGGATCAGTTGCTTCTTCTATTACTCTTGAATGGGCTTTGAGGAGAGAGACTTCCTCTTCTTTATTCAGTCTCCACTGGTGGCTTTCCTTGTGTCAATACAGCTGAGTGGCTGGCAGGCTGCCTACATGCCTCTGGCTGCTACTGTGGCAGTAAGCCACTTTTGCAGTGGCTGTAGCAGTGGCAGTAACTGGGGCGACCACCCACACTGAAGGTATGCTCTTGCCTTCTGCCCCTAACAGATAAACTTTTAAAAGGAAATTAACAAGATATGCAATCCTTTGGAGAAAAAATTATAAATCCACATTGAAAAACAGTAAGGAAGATCTAAATAAATGGAGAGAGGTGCCATTTCATTGAAGAGGAAGCCTCAGTATCATAAATACACCATTTCTCCTAAACTGATTCATAGATTCAATGCAATTTCAAATAAAATCTCAAAGTATTTTATGGAGCTTGAAAGCTGATTCTAACACTTACGTAGAAAAGGGTCACAAACAGCCAAACCAGATCTGACGAAGGACGAGGAGGTTCTTGGGGGAGAATTTGTCTTATCAGATATTAAGGTTTATTATAATAAGCTATGAAAAGTAAGAAAGTGTGTTATAGGTTCAGGAATAAGCAAATAGATGAATATTAAAGAATAGTCAGCCCAGAAAGAGACTCATGCAAATAAAGAGATTTGGTTATGCCAGAGTGGCATTGAAGATAAGTGACAAAAGATGGACATTGGTCCCGAGACTATTCTATCCATATGGCCAAACAGAGAAATTGGGTTCCCGTGTCACAGTATAACAAAAATCAATTGCAGGAGGATTGAAGCCTTAAATGCAAAAGGCAAACTCTAAAATTTTAGATGGCAATGAAGGAGAATACCATTATGACTTCAGAGAAAGGAAGGATTCCTCAAACAAGATGCAAAAAGCAAAAATCACTAAAGATTAATGTCTGACTAATGTTAAAATTAAGAACGTCTGTTCACAAAATGATACCATAAAGAGAGTGAAAAGAAAAGCCACAAATTCAATATATTTGCAGCACATGTAACTGACATAGGATTAATATCCAGAATGTATAAAGAGCACCAATGAATCAATAAGGAGAGAAACCACACGACAGGAAATGAATAAAAGCAATAACCTTTTTCCAAAAGAGGAAGCATCGATGGCCCATAAAATATGAAAATATGCTCAACCTCAATAATCTGGGAAATGTCAATTACAGTTATAATGAGATACCATTATATACCCATCAGAGCCTAACAATATCAAAGATTGCTAAAAATGTAGAGTAATGGAAATTCTTATATACTGTGGGTGGGTTTTACTTTTCACATGTAAATAGCCTAATAATAAAATGCTCAACAGCACTAATAACTAATGAACCACAGCTTCTATGCCATGAACATGGATGTCTCTCAAAATCATAATGAGAATAAACGAAGAAAGTCACAGAAAAATACACACAGTATAATTCCATTTATAGAAAGTTTAAAATCAGTTAGTTTTACTACATATATGAGGATAATTCAAAAAGTTCATGGAAAATATGATTTAAAAAGTAATACAAATCCTTCCATGAACTTTTTGGATCCTCTTCCTAAACATATATAAAAATACATATATACATATGAATATATGCATTTACCTATATATGCATATTCATATACATATGTGGTTAAACTGCAAAGAAAAGAAATGATGAGCACAAACATCAGGATAATAGTTTCCTGACTGATACGTAGAGAAATGCAATTAAAGCAGACACCACGGGGAGCTTCAAAGGCACTGGAATTGTTCCATTCCTTAAGGTGAGTGGAGGGTCCCTGGCTATTCATCTTATTATTCTTTATATTGGACATATATGTGATCTATAATCTTCTCTCTGTGTGATAGATTTTATAATACATGTTTGTATAAAATGATTTAAAAGAAAGAATGTGGATTATTATTAATATATAAAGAGTTATTATAAAGCAATATAAAGAAAAAGGCCAACAATCTAGTAGAAAAGACCAAAGGACTTCAATGGTTCACAGAAAAATAAGTAAAATAAAATTGCTTTAAACATGCAAAAAGATGCTCAGTGTAAGCATAAAAGTGTAAGTATAAAAAGTGTAGGGCCGGCCCGGTGGCGCACTGGATAGTGCGCTGCTTGGGAAGCGCGGTGGCGCTCCCGCCCTAAATCTAGCCTTCAGCTCACAGGGGGCTCCCTGGGCTCTCTGAGCCGGCCCTGGCCAACTCCTCTGTGGAGTAAGTAATTCCAGAACATTTTCACCACTCCAAAAAGAAACCCCATACCCATTAGCAAGTCAGTCGTAAAAGAGAAAATGCCACTCCCGGGTTGCTACTGTTGGGATTTTCCTCTTCCCCCATCTCGGAAATAAATGTCCTTCTTTTATTTATATTGGGGAGGATTAGATGAAGAAGATGCGAGAGACTGATTGCTAATTATTCCCTTTCCCTTGACATTCGAACACAAGAACAAGAGACCCAAAGAGGCGAGTCTTTCCAGGGGCCAGGGGAACTACATGTCTATGATAAATTCGAGCCCATCCTCACTGGATCAGAAGTTCCCTCCTTAGATTAGCTGGGACTGTAACTTGGCGTGGCTTTTTCCTTCTGGTGAGAAGGAAGCAAGCTGCCTAGGGTAAAAAATTTAAGGAGGTTCCCACTCTCAGAGTCGTGCAAGTACAGGGTCTATTACAAGTTGGCTGACTTATTTCAGATCGTTGAAGATCTTGGGCAGTTTCAGGGAGGAGTCACCCAAGAGGGAGATCTTGGGCTTCCTGATCATCTGTCATTTGAGGACTCAAACTGGTTTTAATTTCAGTTGAAAAATAAAGGACAAACCTCAACTTTGTGAAGTTAGTCATACTCATATTCCAGGGACATTTGGATTGTCTTTTGTGTCCATAACACAAACTCTAGGTGTACTGATGGGGAAAGGTAGATTCCAGGATGAACAGTGGTGACTTAATGGTACAGGGTGACATTAGCAGAGAAATGGGTCTACAATTTCCCAACAAAATCTGCTTTCATTACAGCAACTCAAGTTTTCAAATTCATTTGAAGTTTTCCTCTGATGGCCTTGTAAAGCTAATTTTTCTTCTTTTATCACCCCATTCTTTCATTCAACATTTACCAAATGCCTAGGGAGGCAGTGAGCTAGGCAATGAGCATTCAGAGAAAAATAAGATGTTCTTTGCTCTCAAAGAGGTCAGTTGACAGGAGGAGACGGTCTTAGAAACTAAACCTTTACAGTCCACTTCTATGACAGATGCATGAACAAGGATGGATGGATGTGAAGAACCAACTTTAAGGAAGTTCATCAAGGCACTGTGTATGGTAATAAAAACCTTGAAATAATCTAAACGTCTAATAATGGGGAAATGGCTGGAGATAATGTAAGAGGATAATATTGGTTAGGACAATCGTACAGGAAACTATAATCCATTTGTAACTGAAGGAAAGAGCTTCACCATTTCCCCAGACACACGCGTACACACACACACACATACACTAACACACATGCACGCACACATTTATACACTCACACGCATATACACACACTCACACACACACATAGACAAACACTTGCTCTTTACAGACTCCAAGCAGAAGTCTTAGACTGACAGCCAGGGGTCAGTTCTGGCAGATATGTTGTTTCATCCATATAGATTTAAATTTGGCTTTATCCACATTTTTTTTTCTTTTTTTGTGACCGGTAAGGGGATCGCAACCCTTGGCTTGGTGTCGTCCGCACCACGCTCAGCCAGTGAGCGCACCGGCCATCCCTATATAGGATCCGAACCACGTGGCGGGAGCGACGCTGCGCTCCCAGTGCCGCACTCTCCCAAGTTAGCCACGGGGTCGGCTCTTTATCCACATTTTTAAATGAAAGACTTCAGATTTTTCTGAAGATAAAATGATTTTCTGACTTCTTTTGAAGTGTGAGAAGATGGAACCCCCATGAGACCCCATCCCGCACAGCAGTGGTTGGCTGGAGCCACATGGCCGGCTCCCCCTTGTGGTGGGTCATGTGCTGGCCAGTGCCACTGTCCCACCCAGTGGTGTCTCCCAGCACAGAGGCTGTGGGTCACCATCGGTCATCCTGTAATAGTGATGTCAGCTTCCTGACCACTTCCTGCATTTGAAGTTTGAGCTCCTTGGAGAAGACAGAATTGTCTCTGAGAATGAATGTCTGGTAGTGGGAGGGGTGTGTGTGTGTGTGTGTGTGTGTGTGTAGAAAGAGAGAGAGAGCATGTTACAGCAGGAAGACTCTGGGTGAGCAGTCAGAAAAAGACTCATGTCTACAACTCACAGTGGTGAGAACACAGCATGTCAAAGCTACACCATGTTTTCTTCTGTGGCTTTGGGGGCACCATGGCATTGTTTCCAGTCTGGGTAAATTAGACTTATGGGAATGCCCTACTGCAGGGAAGGGGAGTGGTCCCAGGACCAAGACCAACATTTATGGGTCAGGAATGAATCCAGGTGAGATTTTGAATGGACAGTGTCAAAGAAGTTCCTGTCAAAGACATCAGGAGGATTTTCAGGAGTGGCTTGTCTCCTGGGCAGTGGGACTTTCCTTCCCTTCTTACATGATAATCCCCATCAGTCTGTCAAGTTGGGCACAAGTCCACAACTGTGGGCCATTATGGAGGTAATACTTGGGGCCCTGGCATTAAAGGCTGTGAGGTCTGAGCACCTCGAATGAGAGATGGCAGTCCAGAGCTTCAGGATGGTGGCAGCACAGCACAAGTTGGGGCCCTCTGAAGAACAGAGACCATGTGAAGAACCATGAAACGTGGAGGAGAGCAGTCAGGTTGTCATCTCCAGAGCAGAAAGGAGGCCCTGCACCTGTGTGTTCACACCTACACTTGAAGCAGACTCTGCTGGTGCTCACCCATACCCAGGGTCTCTTCTTCTAGACTACATTTCCCAGACTGCCTTGCAATTGGGTGCAGCCATGTGACCAAGTCTGGCCAATGGGTTGTGTGCAAAAGTGATGTACAAGAACTCCAGGCCTTGCCCATATCACTTCCCGTCCAATCCTCCCCACTTTCCATCTTGTGTTAGCCAAGGCAAAGGATCCAGTGGAAGACTTTGGGGCCTTGAATGCTCCTGAATAAGTGTGTGCGCACAGCCTCCTGCTTCCCAGTGACCTGTACTGGACTGTGACATTAGCAGAAAATAAGCCTCCATTGGATCAAGTCCCTGACGTGTGGCAATTGTCTCTTGTTGTGGTTAGCCTCCTGTGGCTAGCAGTCTTAGAGAAAGTGATCCTTGATAGGAGGAAAATATGGACAACTGGGTTATCTTTAGCTGCTTTCCTTCAGCAGGAACAGACTCTTGGAGGTGAGGGTCACTCTCACTAATAACAAAACAATGGGAAAGACAGAGAGAGAAACAGAGAGACGGGGAAAGACATAGACACGTAAAAACACTGAGCCAGAAACAGACTGAGAACAATGTCCAAAAATACACTGAGAAAAAGACTTATGAAGTTTTTTGTTCATGAAGGTGAAGGGGTTTCATGACCACTGAGGCAATCAGCCAGGCAAACCCAGCCAGGTCTGTTTTGAAGGCCAAGTATGCACCTTATTCCCATGTAAGATTAACTGAAAGTACAAAGAGGGTCGCCAGTGGGGTGCTGCCCGAGTGGTTCTGAGACACCAAACACTGTGTGTTGACAATGATGATGACTAGTCCCAAGTCCCACCAAGTTGTCCCTGGATTTGAAACCCAGGGCAGGGCCTGAGTGTACTCCTGGAGTCCCACGTGCACACACGTACACTCAGGTGTCTGCCTGCATGCCTCACTCAGGGCTGCCCGGTACCCCACCTGCAGACCATACTCCAAGCACTGTGCACGAGCTGTGGGAGATAAACAGTCCTTCTTCCAACAGATGCCTGTTGACTAGAGCCCCCGCTGTGTGCCACATGCTCCTCAGGCACTGGGAATACAGCAGTGTGGACAGGCAGGAAAGTGCCTGCACTCCTGGAGCCCGTGTTCCGGCAGGGGAGAGACAACAGACAAGCAAATCATCGAGTTAATGAGAACCGCTGTGGAGGAAATAAAGTCAGGCAACACGACAGCCAGCGATCAGAATGGGAGATATTTTAGACTGCAGGGTCAGGGCAGGCTGTTCGGACAGCAGGTGGGACACGTTCCTGCAGAGGCGCCCTCTTTGCACCCCACTGCGAACCTCACCATGCTCAGCACACAGTAATCCAGAGGAATTAGGTCGCTGGGCTTTGGGAACAGAGACCAGCTGGCCACATAGCTGCAGGTGAGCACATTTACCTTCTCTGAGCCTCTGTTTTCTCAGCTGTAAGATGGGGATAACAAGATTTCCTCAAAGCAGCGCTGCAACTACGATGCCCCAAGCAGGGCACTGTCCATGTTCTCCCTCCCTCATCCAGGGCCCCAGAGGACTGAGCCCCCTGATGCTTCACGGACAGGGCGAGCCACATAGAAGTGAGGGGTAGGCCACTGAGCCCTGCTGTACAGTCCATCCGGTAACCCAGGCTGAAGCCCATCATCCCTGGGTCACCGAGGCCTGACCAGATCCCTCTTCCTCAGTGGGGAGTCGGGAGGAAGCAGGCAGGGCAGGGCGGGTCAGTCCCTCTCTGAGAGGCAAGGAGGGGGCTGGACGGAGAGAGGTGGAGGATATGACTCACTTAGTCAGCCACGGAAGATCCCGGGAGGAGACATTCAGGGAACGGACCCACCCTCCTGTTGTGTGAGGCCATCCAGCCCAATCCCACTCACATCCCCAAACCCCCCACACAGGGGTGAGGGAGGGAGTTGAGCAGAGAAGGGGGTCAATGGAAGGTTAAATGAGGACATAAAGGGTCCTGGGTGGTGGTGGAGTGTTGTTGCGGGGGAGAACTCATCAGGGATGACGGACCAGTGACAAGTTAGCTCTCAGAGGTCAGCGAGGTGGCCTTTGGGGTGAGAGGCCTTGNGAGCCCGTGTTCCGGCAGGGGAGAGACAACAGACAAGCAAATCATCGAGTTAATGAGAACCACTTTGGAGGAAATAAAGTCAGGCAACACGACAGCCAGCGATCAGAATGGGAGATATTTTAGACTGCAGGGTCAGGGCAAGCTGTTCGGACAGCAGGTGGGACGCGTTCCTGCAGAGGCGCCCTCTTTGCACCCCACTGCGAACCTCACCATGCTCAGCACACAGTAATCCAGAGGAATTAGGTCACTGGGCTTTGGGGTCAGAGACCAGCTGGCCACATAGCTGCAGGTGAGCACATTTACCTTCTCTGAGCCTCTGTTTTCTCAGCTGTAAGATGGGCATAACAAGATTTCCTCAAAGCAGCGCTGCAGCTACGATGCCCCAAGCAGGGCACTGTCCATGTTCTCCCTCCCTCATCCAGGGCCCCAGAGGACTGAGCCACCTGATGCTTCACGGACAGGGCGAGCCGCATAGAAGTGAGGGGTAGGCCACTGAGCCCTGCTGTACAGTCCATCTGGTAACCCAGGCTGAAGCCCATCATCCCTGGGTCACCGAGGCCTGACCAGATCCCTCTTCCTCAGTGGGGAGTCGGGAGGAAGCAGGCAGGGCAGGGCGGGTCAGTCCCTCTCTGAGAGGCAAGGAGGGGGCTGGACGGAGAGAGGTGGAGGATATGACTCACTTAGTCAGCCACGGAAGATCCCGGGAGGAGACATTCAGGGAACGGACCCACCCTCCTGTTGTGTGAGGCCATCCAGCCCAATCCCACTCACATCCCCAAACCCCCCACACAGGGGTGAGGGAGGGAGTTGAGCAGAGAAGGGGGTCAATGGAAGGTTAAATGAGGACATAAAGGGTCCTGGGTGGTGGTGGAGTGTTGTTGCGGGGGAGAACTCATCAGGGATGACGGACCAGTGACAAGTTAGCTCTCAGAGGTCAGCGAGGTGGCCTTTGGGGTGAGAGGCCTTG
>NW_007726887.1:534656-534918 GCF_000696425.1 Galeopterus variegatus
GGAAGCCTGGTTGGAGGAATCTTGGAGAACAGGATGGTTGGAATTCCACCCCAGGGACCCAAACACCAAAGCCTCTGAGCTGGAGTGTGAGAGGGTCCCCCTCATGGGGGTTCAGGACTCTGCAGCCAGAGATTGTCCAAGAAAACCCCCCACCCTCATGAGACTACCGAGAATTCATTTCCACATATCTTCATTCTCACGTTCACTGATGCAGCAAATGCTGCCTGAGCACGTAGCAGGTGCCTGGCACCCTGAATGTTCC
>NW_007726888.1:0-24925 GCF_000696425.1 Galeopterus variegatus
TCATATACAGTGTATATTGACAAAATAAAAATTTAACGAAAAAAAAAAAAAAGAAAGAAAAGTTGCTTAGTGGGTCTGAGGGTCCCCAATAAAGAATATCTTATAAAAAAAAAAAAGAAAAGAAAAAAAGAAAAAAAAACTTGAAAAAAATTCCTTTTCTTGTTAATTTTACTAAGATAAAGGAAGAAAATGTTCTTTTTAATTTCTTTTTGAAAAAAATGAAAAGAACAGTTTGATTATTTTCCTTCTGTAATCTCTTGAAAAGGTTTGCACAGAACAGATATTAGTTATATCATGGTAATATGGTCCAAACCAAAATGCTTGCTATTTAATGGTAAGAGCTGTTTTTATCATTACATACATGGACTAGTTTACCTATACCCTCATTACCTCAGAGTTAGTTAATTTTAGCTTGATTGGAGTGTAAGGGAAGGTGGTTCACAGTTCTGAATACTAAACAAGTATAGAACACATTATCTTCCTCTCTCCCAATGAGCATCAGTCATAAATATATTAATGCTATGTTCTAGCAACCAAAAGTCCACAATTTGTGAG
Source organism: Galeopterus variegatus (assembly GCF_000696425.1). Taxonomy (NCBI): domain Eukaryota; kingdom Metazoa; phylum Chordata; class Mammalia; order Dermoptera; family Cynocephalidae; genus Galeopterus; species Galeopterus variegatus. Next base: position 556 of record NW_007726888.1, read on the forward strand.
TAAATTATAATTTGTAATTTATCTCTGTAATCTGGGTCTCTGGAATAGTGTAGCAGAAAGAGTATTGATCTAAGACTCATAAATTTGATTTCTAATACTGGCTATAACTGACACAATTTATCTAAGTCTCAGTTTCCTTACCTGTAAATAAAGGACTTGGAAAGTATCAGGTCACCTGAAGAAGTATAATTCTGTTTTATTTTTCTGGTCCCTTCAGCATTGGTCAGACAAGGATCAGCCCTGGGTTCCCTTGATTCTTTCAAATGGGTAGGTCTAGAAGCTCTGAGACCTCTTCTTACCTAACTCAGTGAATTAACCTTTTGTGCTATCAAACATAGTGATGTCTATATTGCTGAATGATTGCCACTCATAGGTTACTACATACCTGGTGACTTATCAGGTGGGTTTACACTTAGTTGTGCCTGTTTCCAAGCCTATGTATGCAAGTTTTATATACAATCATAATTGTGTAATTGAATTAAATATTATGTAAACAGGTGTTCTGAGTATGTAAAGAAAATATTTATTTCTATGACTAAGTTGAATGCTCTAGAGAGAATTGGTAAAAAAGAGTCTCTAACTAAAATTGCTCTTGAATTAGGTGTGGTAACCCAACAGTAAAATAATTTTTAAAATCTAAAAACATTCTGCACTCAACCTTGCAGTCTATGTCAGGTTCTTGCTCCCTTTAAAAAAAACTAAAACTTGAACTTGTAGGTGATTCATTAGGATATGGTTAATGGTTAAACTCTGCTAAGCAGAACTGGAATCAAAGAGAAGGCATTTTCCCAACATCAAAAGACTGAGGAAACACTATTATTTGTATTAAGTGAAAATAAAATGTTTAAGGAATGTGTTCTCTGGAAGTAGACAGATTTTCACACAGGGAATTTATCAGGGATTGTTCTAGGTAGCAACACTGTAAAGAAGGGAGGAATGAACAAGACTGTGCAGAGGGAGAAGTTGAAATGCAATGCAGTTGCAGTAGAAGTCTCAGAGTGGTCTCAACTGAGGTGGGAGAGTAGGCTTTATACATCCTTCTTCCCCACACACTGGCCAGTCATTGGGTGATGGCTGTCCCCTAAGGAAAAGGCATAACTTGGGCAAGGTGACTCCAGCTCCCTTGGCTTGAGGGCAGAGGTGAGGGAGGGACCCAGCTGTGAGCCATCAGCAGATTCCTTTCCTGCAGGTAGGAAAATGAGTACCTTGATCTTGAAACAGGGTTCAATAATATGCAATTGAAATGTTTTTGAAAATGGCTTAGATATAAGTAAAATGGGCTTAAGGAGATGCACTGTGAAAAACTTAAATGGCATATATAAAAACATTCCTGAGGATTCTTTAATTGGGAGTAACTCTAATGAACTTCTTTCAATCCCTTCTGATCATCTCCTTCTGTGTAAATCAGTGATTCTTCAACCTGGGGAAATTTTGCCTCCTCGTTTATCCCAGGGAATTTTGACAATGTCTAGGGACATTTTTGGTTGTTACAACTGGAGGGGCATGCTACAGGCACAGGCCAGGATACGGCTAAACATCCTAGAGTGAATACAGTAGCATCCACAAGAAAGAAATATTTGCCCCAAAATGTTAATAGTGAGAAGGCTGAAAACCCTTGTCTAAACCAATGCTTTGGTTAATAGTTGCAGGCAGCAAATATGTAAGTCTTGGATGTCTTTGGAATTTCAGCCTGTTGTGTGGAAGGTCATGCTTCTATGTCCTTCTGACCATTTGACACATTGTGTTCAATAAGATTCAGTGCCAAGGGTTAAGGTGAGAGCAGCAGATTGCTCGTTGTTCTAAAACCTTTCTTTTTTTTCTCAGACGTGGAGATTGACCACATTTTCCACTTTCTGCAGTTTGGGTGGCCAAGTGGATGGTTAAAGTAAAGACAGTCAAAGGATGACTTCACAAATCACGCAGTTTATTGCCAAAGAGATTTTTTTCTTTTGGGGTCTCATGCTTAAAGAGGAGGAAAAGAATGAGAACAAAATTATTGTAGTCTAGTTGCTCAGTTAGGAGGGAAGCAGGCCTCTGTGGAAAGTAAAGTCTAACTAAAGTTTGAGTTCCAGAGGGGGCAGAGCAAGATGGCCAACTAACACCCAAGAACATTTTGCTCTGGCCTCAGCAGTGGTTCCACTCCCCTGAGGCCACATTATTGTGCTGGATTGCCCACACCATGTCCACACAGCATCCTGCATCCTGGGAAGTGGCAGTCTGGTGCAGCAAGCATGTCACCCTCAAGATGAAGAGGGTCAGCACTCACTCTTTACAGTGAGAAATCTGCCTAATCAGGGCATCTAGTCACTGCTGGCAATCCCATCTTCTTTGGTGCTGTGTCCTTGCAATTCTTGCAGCCACGAAGAGGTAGTGGAGGACTCACATGCCTCTCTTGGGCACACACACACACCCTGCAGCACCAGTAAGCCCACCCAGTAAGTCCCAAGCAAGGGGACTTCAGAGGGATCCAGCATCTTTCTTGGGGGCACAGCAGCCCACCCACAGCCCCAGCAACCTCATGCAAGGCCGTCCATCCCAGCTTAGGAGATCCAGAGTGTCCCACTAACACTCTTAGGTTAGGGTCACAGGGACCTGTCCACAACCACAGCAGACTCACCAAGACAGGCCACTCCAGCTGAACAGCTACCAAGAGCACCAGCATCCTTCTTGGTGTGAATAGTTCCACCTAAAACTGCTAACATCTCACCCAGAATACCCCACTTCAACAGTGGTACTATAGACCATCCTAGTGTCCCTCCTGAGACTACAGGGCCCCCCCACACAAATCCAGTGACCCCACTCAATGCTGAACACTTCAACAGTGAAGCTACAGAGTACCCCAAGGTCTACCAGAGTACAGGGCTCTTTCCAGAGCCCCAGTGATGCCACTGAGTCACACACTCTAGCTGGGGAGTGGCTGACCTCCTCAATATCACACTCAAAGACTAAGATCTTAATCCTGACACCCAGAAATCCCACCCATGGTCATCCATTTAAGCTGAGGACCTTCACATTACCCAAATGCACCTATCAGGGTTACAGGACACTAGATGGAGTGCCAATGAGTCTGATCAGAGCCAGCCACCTCAGCCAAGGAGAAGCAGGACATCCAGGCACTTCTCCTAAGAGCTCAAGATCTCATCCATAACCTCAATGACCCAACCTACTTACTCACTTCAGCAAGGAAATACTGAGTGCTCCAGTGCCTAGGCCACAGAGGTACTCACAGACAACACCAATGTAGAATACTGTCATGGTAACCACACAGGGACTTCACTACTGCCTCTATCCAGAATTAAAACTAAAACAACCTACCCAATGGTAAATATAAAACACATCTACAAGAGGGAGTCTCTCTCCTCAAAAGCCACTCATGAGTATTAGAAGAAACAACTGCTCAACCAGATGTCCAGACATCAATGTGGGGATACTAAAAATATAGGTAGGAAGGAAATATGAATATGACACCCCCAAAGAAATACAATAATTCTCCAGTACCATACCACAAACAAAAGGAAACCTATGAAATGACTGAAAAGGAATTCTAGTCAACAATCTTAAGAAAACTCAAGGAGATACAAGAAAACTCAGATAGATGACACAATGATATGAGAAAAACAATCCAGGATCTGAAGGAGGAACTTATAAAGAGACAGATACATTTAAAAAGAATGTAGCAGAACTCTTAGAACTCAAGAAATCATTCAATGAAATAAAAAAAGATACAACAGAGAGCTTAAGCAATAGGCTAGAGCAGGCAGAAGAAAGAATTTCTGATCTTGAAGACAGGCTTTTTTAAATAACCCAAGTGGACAAGAAAAAGAAAAAAGCATTTTAAAAATGAAGAAAACCTATGAGAGCTGTCAGACAACTTTAAGCATACAAACATCTGAATTATGGGTGTTCTGAATGGGGAGGAGAAAGGAAAAAGCATTGTAAAACTATTCAATAAAATAATAGCAGAAAATTCTCCAGGTATCTGGGGAGATATGGACTTCTAGATCCAAGAGGCTCAAAGATTCCCAATAATATTCAATCTGAAAGGGTCCTCTCTGAAACACATTATAGTCAAACTGGCAAAATCAAAGACAAAGAGAGAATCCTAAAAACAGCATGAGAAAAGCATCAAGTCTCCCACAAGGGAGCCCCCATCAAACTAACATCAAATTTCTCAGAACAAACCTTACAGGCTAGGAGAGAATGGGATAATACATACAAAGTACTCAAAGAAAATAACTTCCAGCCAAGAATACTCTACCCAGCATTCTGTCCTTCAGAAATGAAAGAGAAATTGTGTATTTCCCAGGAAAACAAGAACTGTGGAAGTTCACCAATGCACAGCCAGCCCTTTAAGAAATCCTCAAGGGATTCTAAAACCTGCATCTAGAATCCAAAAAATAATAATTGCCACCATGAATATATGAGAAAGAATAAAATCCACTGGTAGAGCAGATATGCAAATGAGAAAGAGAAAGAAACTATATATTAACACTTCGAAAAAAGTCAAATACCTAAGACAAACAATAAAAGGTGAAGAAACAAAAGATACTTAAAACAACAATAGAAAAATCAATAAAATGCCAGTAGTAAGATACCTTTCAATAACAACCCTAAATGTAAATGGATTGAATTCCCCACTCAAAAGACATAGGCTGAATATATTTTAAAAAACTATATCCAATCCAACTATATGCTGCCTAAAAGAAACTCACTTCACCTGTACAGTCTCACACAGATTAATAGTGCAGGGATGGGAAAAGCTATACTATGCAAATGGAAACTAAAGTGAGAAGGACTAGCTATTCTTATATAAATAAAACAGACTTTAAACCAAAAATAATAAAAAGAGAAAAAAAAGGTCATTATGTAATGATAAAGGGATATATCCAGCAAGAGGATGCAGCAATTATGAATATATATGCAACCAACATCAGATCACCCAGATATATAAAGCAAATGCTATTAGACTTAAAAAGAGGGATAGATCCCAATACAATAATACTTGTGGACCTGAATGCCCCTCTCTCTGCATTGGACATATCATTTAAGCAACAAATCAAAAGGGAAACACAGGATTTAAACTACCCTCTAGACCAATTGGATTTGGCAGACATTTATGGATTATTTCATCCAACAACTACAGAATATACATTCTTGTCATCAGCATATGGAACATTCTCTAGGATAGATCACATGTTAGGTCACAAAACAAGTTGTAACAAATTTTTAAAACTTGAAATCATTTCAAGTATCTTTTGAAACCATAATAGATTAAAAATAGAAATCAATAACAAGCAAAACTTTAGAAACTATACAAATACATGGAAATTAAACAACATGCTCATAAATGACCTATGTGTCCAAAAGAAATTAAGCAGAAAATCAAAAAAATTTCTTGAAACTAATGAAAATACATCATACCAAAATCTATGGCATACAGCAAAAGCAGTAACAAGATGGAAGTTTATTGCAATAAATGTTTACATCAAAAGAATAGAAAGACTTCAAATAAACCACCTACTGCTATACCTCAAAGAATTAGAAAAACAAGAGCAATCCAAACCCAAAATTAGTAGATGGAAAGAAATTATTAAGATCAGAGCAGAATTAAATGAAATACAGATTCCCCAAAATGATATAAAATATAAATGAAACACAAAGTTTGTTTTTTGAGAAGATAAACAAAATAGACAAACCATTAACTATCTTAACTAAAAAAGGAGAGCAAAGACCCAAATAATAAAAGTCAGAAATGAAAAAGAAGACATTACAGTTGATACCAAAGAAATACAAAGAATCATTAGAGACTATTATGAACAACTATTCACTGACAAATTTGAAAACCTGGAGGAAATGGATAAATTTCTGGACATATACAAACTACCAAGACTGAGCCAAGAAGAAACAGCAAGCAACAAGATTGAAGCAGTAATCAGCAGTCACCCAACAAAGAGAAGTCTAGGACTGTCTGGCTTCTCTGCTGAATTCCACCAAACCTTTAAAGAAGAAATAATAACAATCTTTTTCAAACTGTTCCAAAAAATTGAAACAGAGGCCATTCTCCCAAACTCATTCAATGAGTTCAGCATCCCTTGATACAAAAATCAAAGACACAACAAAAAAAGAAAGCTACCAGTCAATATCCTTGATGAGCGTAGAAGCAAAAATCCTCAACAAAACATTAGCAAACAGAATACAACAGCACATCAAAAAGATTATACATCAAGATCAAGTGAAATTCATACAAGGGATGCAATGATGGTTCCACATACACAAATCAATAAATATGATACACCACATTAACAAAATCTAAAATAAAAGCTCTATGATTATCTCAATAGATGAAGAAAAAACATTTGACAAAATTCAACGTCCCTTCATGATAAAGATTCTCAGCAAATTAGGTATAGAAGGAAAGTATCTCAACAAAATAAAGCCATATATGACAAACCAACCACCAGCATCAGCCTGAATGGAGAAAAGCTGAAAGCTTTTGCTTAAAACAGGAAAAAGACAAGGTTGCCCCCTTTCACCATTCCTATTTAACACAGCATTGTAAGTACTAGCCAGAGCAATCAGGCAAAAGAAAGAAAAAAAGGCATCCAGATTGGAAAAGATGAAGTCAAATTGTCCTGTTTGCAGATGACTTGATCCTATATACAGAAAAACCTAAAGACTCCACCACAAGTCTCTTAAAGCTTATAAACAAATTCAATTAACTTGCAGGATACAAAAAGCAATATACAAAAATCAGTAGCATTTTTACACTCCAAAAATGAAGTAGCAGAAAAAGAAATCAAGAAAGCAAGCACATTTACAATAGTTGCCAACAAACAAACAAACATACAAGCAAAAAACACATAGGAATAAATTTAACCAGGGAGGTGAAAGATCTCCACAATGAGAACTATAAAACACTGCTGAAAGAAATTAAAGAGGACACGAGAAGTTAGAAAAACATTCCATGTTTGTGGATTAGTAAAATTAATGTTGTGAAAATGTCCATACTCCCCAAAGCAATCTAGAGATTCAATGCAATCCCCATCAAAATAACAATGACATTATTCACCAAGTTAGAAAAAACAATCCTAAAATTCGTAAGGATCAACAAAAGACCCCAAATAGCCAAAGCAATGCTGAGTAAAAAAATAAATAAAACCAGAAGTATTACACTACCTGACCTCAAATTATGCTACAAAACTATAGTAACCAAAACAGCATGGTACTGGCATAAAAACAAACACATGGACCAAGGGAACAGAATAGAGAACCAGTAAGCAATCCACATACTTATAACTAACTGATTTTTAACAAAGGCACCATACTTATAACTAACTGATTTTTGACAAAGGCACATACATTGGGGGAAAAGATAGCCTCTTCAATAAATGGTGCTGTGAAAACTACATATCCGTGTTTAGAAGAATGAAACTTGACCCATATCTCTCACCATATAGCAAAATCAACACAAACTAGATCAAATATTTAAATGTAAGACCTGAAACTATAAAACTCCTAGATGAAAACATAGGGGAAACACTTTGGAATGTAAGACTGGGCATAGACTATGAATAAAACCTCAGTAGCACAGGAAACAAAAGAAAAAAATAAAAAAATAGGATTATATCAAACTAAAAAGCTTCTGCATAGCAAATAAAACAATCAATAGAATGAAAAAAGAAACTACCAAATGGAAGAAAATATTTGCAAACTATACTTCCAACAAGGAATTAATATCCAGAATATTCAAAGAAATCAAACAACTTAACAGTAAAAAAAGAAAATCTGATTAAAAAATGGGCAAAGGATCTAAAAAGACATTTCTTAAAAGATGATATACAAGTGGCCAACAGGTACATTAAAAAATGCTCAACACTACTAATCTTCAGAGAAATGCAAATCAAAACCACACTGAGATACCACCTCATTCTGGCTAGACTGGCTATTACCAAAAAACAGAGAATAACAAATGTTGGCAAGGATCTGAAAAAAAGGGGAACCTTCCTACACTGTCAGTGGAATTTTAAATTAGTGCAGCCATTATGGAAAACACCATGGAGGTTTCTCAAACAACTACAGATGGAACTATCATATGATCCAGCAATCCCACTACTAGGTATACATGCAAAGGAATGGACATCACCATGTCGAAGGGATACCTGCACTCCAGTGTACATTGCAGCTCTATGTACAACAGCCCAGATATGGAGCCAACCTAAATGACCATTGGCAGACAAGTGGATAAGGAAAATTTGGTACATATGCACAAAGGAATACTACTCAGTCATAAAAAGAATGAAATTCTGCCATTCCCAGCAGCATGGATGATCTTGGAAAAAGATATGTTAGGTACAGTAAGCCAGGCACAGAAAGAGAAATACTGCATGTCCTCACTCATACATGGGAGTTTAAAAATAAATGAAGGGAGGGAGGGAGGGAGTGAACAATCACAATAATACACTGAACGTTCAGAAGGAAAGAACAGCACTGTGGTTACTGGAGGTAGGAAAGGGGGAGTCAGAGGGGAGTTAGCAAGAAATTGATTAATGGACTCAATGAATGAATATGTTTTCTAATAATGAATATGCTAATTATCCTGATTTGATCATCACACATTGTACACAAGTATTGCTATTCAACTCTATACCCCAAATATGTATAATCAATTATGTTTCAATTTTTTAAAAAAATTTAGGTCTACCTTTATAAGAGCCATTCTCAAGAGGACAGAGTTCCCAGCCTGTCTCTCACTAGCTATGAAATACATACAGATCATTTTGCACCACCAGACACTGATTAAAATATTTGTAAATTTAGGACAATAGTCTATCACTAATGTCCCTTTCAGCCCTAAAATTCTATGTATCTAAGCTCGACCTGCTCCCTGCTTCCCAAGTCTGTCATAGAACTTCCCAGTCCAGCTCTTACTTCTTCCTTCTCATTTCTTCACAGGAGTCAGCTTGCTTTTCTTTTCCTTAATGTTCATACAACTACTGGGTTTTTTGAGTTCCTATTTAACCGACACTAGGTTTAGAATAAGAAGCCACACCTAGTACTCCTTTCCATGTGATCCAAGAAAGAATATAGACATTTTGATATATTTAGCACTAATGACACTGGAATTCAAATCAGGGATAACCAAAAGCAGTATTACATCATGATGTTCTCAGATAGTGTATTAGAAATTGTAAAACAATATGTTTTTTGTTACTCTGCCATAAATTCCATTCCCGTGGTGGTCATTCCTCACTACATAGCCCCAGGGAAGGGAAAAGAGAAAATTAGATGCCACATCTGGGAAACAGAATATATGATATTAGAAAGCCCTTGGATGAATGTAATCAGAGGAAGGAAGCCTATTTCTTCTGCCCCCCCCCCAGAGAAATGTAGAGGGAAGGAGAAAATTCAGAAGAAGGAGGCACAGGTGAGGAGATGTGTATGTTTTGACCTTCCCTCTCTGGGCCAAAGGCTGAGGAGAGAAGCATATTGGATAGGCGAAGAAGTAGGAGAAGCTTTTGTTCTACCTTCCATATGGGGCTCTGCAATGAGATTACATTATAAAGTGACATCATCCCCAAGGTGACTGTAGCAGAGGAATCTTGGTAAAGTGGCAAGGGTGGGCAAGGGAGGATCCCAGAGCCTCCTTTGTTGCTCAAGTATCCTGAAAAAGATCCGAAACTTTCTGTGTTGTCTTGAGCAATGCAGAAGGAGTTCATAGGTCTAGCTTTCCAGATGTTACTCTAGCAAAATGACCCTATAACCTCAGGCTGCTGGGAAGAGTCAAAGCCAGGCCTCAGAGCTGAGGCAGGGCCTGGCCAATTGGGGTGAAGCTCTAGGTTTGCTACCTAAAGAACGAAATATGAGTTGTCCAGTCACAGACTTTAGCACCAGACAAAGGTGAGCTCTTCAGATGCCAGAAAAGTCAGAGGACGTTATGAGAGAATGACTCTCTTCCATACCACCTGGAAATCTCTTGAGACATTTTCTCCCAGTCAGATGATTTCTTGGAAAGATGCAGAGGGAGAAAGAGAAAATCTTTAAAAATGAGGTTTTATTTGAAAAGAGAGAGAGAGAAAGAGTGAGAGACAGTGAGATTATTTAAATTAACAAACCAGATTAGTTATCGGGATTTGACCAAATACTTCTTCTCCATTTCTCCATTACTATCTTCACATAAGTAAGGAAGATTATATTGGTTATGAAAAATAAAGAAGGTGGTTTTATTTGCACACCTGAATGTAGCACACAAAATGCTGATTCTTCTACACTGACACTAATGAGTACTTACGCAGTGCCAGATATTATGCTAGGTAGTTTGATTAGGTGTAATCAATGGAAGTCAATGGCCTTTTCATCTCATCTTCCTTGCAATCAAGCCTCCTTTTCCATCCTCCAGGGCTGCACTATATCACACAGAAACCCTCTTCCATGGAGGCTCTATTCTCTAGCACAATCCACCTTCCCTGATGATAAAAAATTATTCCCAGTGCTTATTAAAACTCAGGCTTTCTAGGCCACTCACTTGGAGACCATGCTTCAGTGTGTTTAGAATGGGGCCCAGGTATTTGAAACAAGTATCTCTGTGACTCTTATCACCAGGGCAGTTTAGGAAAACCTTGTTCTATTGTCTAATCCACAGATGTCAATCTGTCCACACAGTCATCTACCCATCAGTAAAATGCCACCACCATGTATCCTGAGGCACAAGCGAAGGTCTTAGGAGTTCTTGATTCTGCATTCTCGCTAATTCCTATATACAATTCATTACCTATACCTTTGGTCCTGTCATCAAGTTATATCTCAAATAATCCATTTTCTCTCCATCTTCTCTACTAACACCACTGTTATCTACTAGCCAAAACTTCAACTTCTATTAACTTCTCTTTTTTTCATTTTTTAATTGACATGTATGGATTGTACATATTTATAGGGTACAAAGTTATATTTCAATACATGTATATGATGTGTGATGATTAAATCAGGGTAATTAGCATGTTCATCATCACAAAACGTTATCATTTCTTTGTGACGAGAACATTTGTCACCTCTTTTCTTGCCATTTGAGAATGATGGTTCTGCTTCCACTTTTCCTCTTTTTCACTATGTTCTACATTCAATGGCCAGAGTCATCTTCTTAAAACATAAATCATATTTTTTCAATCTCATATCAGACTTCTGATTAAATCTTTTCAGGGGTTATATTTAGGGTAGAACTCAAACTTCTTTCTCATGGCTCACATATCCCTCAGGTTCTGGCCTGGACTGCCTCCCCAGATTCACACTAGCCCTTTCTCTTATCACTCATTATCCCATCCACAGTGGTTTTCTTTGAGTTTTGCAAACACAACAGGCTCTTGTCTGTTGTATAGACTCTTTCTGTATAGACTCTTTTTTTTCTACCTGTGACACTATCCACTCTTTGAAAGACAAGGTCCTGCTCTTCCTTCAGCTCTCACCTTAATTCACTTTTTTGAGGAAGACTTTCTTGACCATGCTGTAAAAAGTAGACTATTATCAATCACTCTATAAATAGTAGAATTCTTTTCTCATCTTAATCTCAGGTTATTATTCTTGTCCTTCATATCACTCACCACAATGTGTAAATGTTTACTTTTGTTTAGTCTTGCATGTATTCATTTATTCATTATTAGCTTTACTGCTAAAACAGGATCTCTATGAATGTAAGTTGTGTATCTTCTTTATACAACATAGCATGTAGCATTCAGGAAATGCCTGTTGAATGAATAAATAAATGAAAGCTGACATTATTAGACCTTCCAGCTGCCCTTAACTTTGTAAGAGATGGAATTCCTTTTCAAGCTTCCTCTGGAAAACTCAACTTGTATAATTTCCTCACAGACACAACAGGAGAAAAGTATATATATATACCAATTTTCCAAAGTAATTCTCTACAACCAGAATAAGGGGGACGTTGGCAGAGAGAAAAGGAATCTAGGTAACTTTCCAGAAGAGCAATACTCTGGCTTCTTGTGCCAACTTGCAAGATAAACCATATTCTGTTCTTAAATTCTAGTTACCACCATGTATAAAGAGTCTTCCACACAGAATTGTGTCTATTTAATAACAGCTGAGTTAAAACACACAAACAAGTTAGCATGTAGACAGCTGAGGCAGAGAAAACCAGTAGACTTTTACCAACATTGCTATCCTTTTTCTCTGTTTGTTGGGAGACACACCGTAAAAAGAATGGTTTTATGTTTCTACGCACATACCAATAATCTTATAATAAGTTGCTTCATTGAACATTTTGAAAAGTCATCTCTATTTTTCTCGGGTATACCCGTATAACTGGATATCACTCTCCAGAGTTTGTGGCCATGATCTCTGTACTCAGGCTTTGTTGTTACTGTTTCTGAGCCTTTTCAGTTCCATAGGATATATATATTTTTTTTTTGGGGGGGGGGCATTGTTTACATTCACTATCATAAGACATTTTATTATATTTTTGTGTCTTTGTCTTTTCGTGCTTCTTAAAATTAAATTGTTTAGTTCCATTTTATAGCCAACTTGAAAGCTCAAGTGAATTACTTTCAAGGAGTTTATGGACTTTTTGAAATGCCTGCAATATGTAAAGGACACTCTTATTTCATACATATAAAGGGTCATCTTCAAGAGAGGGTGAATTATAGCCTTTCTTAGTGTCAAGAGATAATCGTAAAATCTCTTCATTTCCATTTCTTGATCATGAATTTTCTCTTTCTCTGCTAGTGAAGAATTCTGGAATGTTACTATCACCATAAAAAATTGCTGGTTGATAGCTATCTTATTTCCAAATTCCTTCTTTGACACTCATGAATGTGCAGTAGTTCTTCAAAATGATCCTATTTATTTATAGTTTATCATGTGATGTTAAATCCTTTTAACCTGATGCCTCTGGGATGTACATTATTGCTCCAGCTGTAATTTACTTTCTAAAATGAGATTTGGGATGAGTTACTGATATTCACCATTAAATGAAATGCCTTCATCTACTGAAATTTTATTCACCCTGACTGACAAAGGAGTTGAGCTTTTACACCCAAAGAGTAGTCTTTAAATGACATTAGATACTGTTGACTATTGACATTCAAAAGTGGCTCATTCAAGTAGCTTTTATAATTCAACAATTGGGGGATATAATTCAATTTATAAAATGTACATTTGAGAAACATATAACCTTATTGATAAATAAACGTTGGTCAGCAGGCTTATTCACTAGCTAAATTTTCCTCCACATTTGTCTTCAAAGACCTGCAAGTCACAAAAGTGTGGAAAATAGTCATTGTCATATATTTATAGGTGCCAAAGTAAACTTAAATATGTTTGGTCACTTTTTTAATAATAGATATAAAAGATAGTTTATTTTGCCTATGCTTTGCACCAACAATTCCAAAGAAGTCAAAGTGGACTTCTAAGAAAACTTTTTGTTACACAAACGTGTACTCTCACTTATAATAGTGAAACATCAATAACATTCTAGCTAAGCAAAAAGGCAATATGGCTAAATAAATCACAATAGATCCATGGGATGGAATACTATGCAGTCATCAAAAAGACACTGTAGAATATGTAATCATATGGGAAGATCTTAACATATTTATTTATTCAGCAAATGTTTACTGAGCACTTATGTTCTAGACACTGTGCTGGGTCCTAGATTCTCAATGGTGATAAAGACAGACATAGTCCCTGACCTTGGAGATGAAAAAAGTACAATACAAAAAAAAAAGGCATATATTTGGTAAAGCTCAATTTTTTGTTATTTTATATATACACACTGTTAAACAAAAATCATTGGAGGCCATTGTTTTGAACTGAGCTCTTGCATGAGGCCCCAACACACTAGACCAAACCAAAATGCAGTCACTCATGTAAGTGCCACAAAATCAGACTGAAACTTTAAGGAAGCAGACAGATTCCCAAACAGACCAGTTTTTCCTGAAAACAAGAGATTCCAGTCTACCTGAGTCATCAAAATAAAGAAGTCCCCTCTGCTTTAACCCTTACCAAAAAATGTAACCTGAAGTAACCTGACATTAACGAAAATAGCTTTTTTTCTGTTGTTCTGCTTCATTGTTCCCACCTTACAAAACCCACTGTTCTGCCATTGCCCAGTGAGAGCTCCCATTCTGTTTTGAAGAATGGAGGCTGCCCAATTCCTGGATCACCAACAAAAGCCCCTTAGATCTCTAACTAAATTTGTTGTCATTTTGTCTTTTGACAACACATAAAAACACTGGCAAACACATTGCTTATTTTCTTTGATGGTAGAACTGTCAAAACTTTAATTTTTTCCTTTTGCTACATTTGCTAAAATAGTGATACTTTATTTGTATTAAAAAGGAACCAATTTTAAATTCAATTTTCAGCAAAATGTTACAAATCTGCATATCATGGCCATCAGCATCACTTGAGAATGTTGAAACTGTAAATGTTAAATAAGTAGATGTCAAAATATTCGCAACACCTAAGGTATAATGTGATTACAAAGAATAGTGTTTATATCCCTTCAGCCAGTCACCTACCTTCATTGAATGTTTGTACACAAAGCATCATAGCAAATACTGCAGAGGATAATTATTTTTCTTTTTATAAAATGCTTTGAATGTGAAGCAAAAATTGCAAAATACTGTGTGATTATAATTTAAGCTGAAGGGCATATACAGGCAGTAATTTTAATTATTATCTTCTAATGATGAATACACTTGCTCTTGCCCCATAAAATATTTGGCCACCTACCAATGTGACTTCAGGGTAAGTTGATGTTTGCTTCCCGCCACAGAGATTTTATTAAGATCCATTAAGGTATCTTGTTAACTACACCTTCTCATTTATTGTGAGGTCTTTTTATTTTCCTTTAGTAAATCCAAAGTGAATTCAAATGAATAAAATAATGTAAATTAAAGAGCGTGGATGTTTAGTAAAACCTAAGGGAAATTATATTCATTGTGTAGCATAACACCGAGTATAATGAAGACAAGACTTTCTCCCCAGTGCTCATTTTGTGTGTTAAACACTTTAATCATTTTGAGCATAAGGGCTTTCCTTCATTATTATTGCAATGCTAGGAAAGTCTAAGGTTGTCTTCTTTCTTATACAATCAATGAGAAGAGCAACCTACATTTAGAAAGTGATCTATATTCATATGTTTTCAAATCTCTTTATATGCAATTTTTCATTGCTCTTGTCTGTTTATTATAAGCTTATTCTACCTAACAATTCAAATGATGTCAAAGTTTTACGAACCACATTGGCTGACTGTATTAGATTTTTAAATATCAGGACTAAGTGTATATATTGGGGTAGGCTGGGAGGTTGGGAAAAGTATCCTTAAGCTATAGTTTAATGTTGCATTTTTATGTTTTTTTTTTGTTGTTGTTCCTAGATATTTATGAAGTTTTTTCCTCAGTAAAGATTATTGTTGAAAGCTTTTTAATTCTTTATTAATTTGTTCAAATCCACTCTAAATTTGGGAGCATAGTAATTTAAACAACCTTAAATGCATATTGAGTTTGGTTTGAATCCTAATTATGGAATCTTGGGCAAGTTATTTCATATGGGCTAGTTTTCCAAACATAACAGGGGAGACTAATAACTGCTTCACAGAGTGACCATTTGGAATAAACAAGATGATGCATGGACAGTGCCTGTTGCCTAATGAATGGTAGCTACTGGTAGCATCATCCATTGCTTAATGTGGAAGCTGCTAGAAATAAAGACAGCGACGGACAGTATAGATCCATTCTCGAGGATTACATTATTATATCACTGACTCTGACTTTTGTCCTAAAATTTTTTTAAAAAGTACAGTCTCAAGGGATAAAATATAAAGTTAATTATCCCAGTCTATGCTTGCTTTATCTATTCTTTTTGTTTTGTTTTGTTGGTTAGCCAGTACAGTGCTCTGAACCCTTGACCTTGGTGTTATCAGAACCATGCTCTAACCAAGTGAGCTGGCCAGCCCCCTATGCTTGCTTTGGAGACAATCATTGATGAGGTAAACAATTGAATGACTCCTGGTAATTATTCCTTATGAGACTGAATGCCCCCAAATAATTAAACACTTGGCAAGAGGGTCTAACCACTGTGTACCATCCCACCCACTGTGACTCCCACTCTGTCGGGACAGAGGATTAGCAAACACCAAACAGAATTTTCTGAGATTTCTTCCAGTGGTGAACATGTACTGCTCTTGAAATAAAATATATATATATATATATATTTATATACAGTTATGAAAAATTAAAATAATCTTCAAAATAAGACTAGAGTGGGTATAGGCTCAAAGCTGCAGCTATGCAAGCTCTTTGCTAAGAACATAATTAAATATTAATCAAAACTGACAATAATAGCTGCTAATTTAATAGAATACTAACTACATGTCAGGTATATGTGTTGTACTCAATTCCTTACCTAGATTATCCTAGTTGACCTTCACTGATAGTGTGAGTTAGGTATTATTTTATACCCATGTTACAGACAGAAAAACAGCATTCAAGAGGTGGAATAAATACCCAAGTCAAAGGACAAGACACTGCATGAATTGAGCTTGAAACCAAGCAGTCTTATTTCAGAGGCCCTGTCTCTTCCCTGTGGTCCATCAGCTGTCTGGACTGAGCCAACATGTTAGGAAAGAAGTATCTGACCTGAAAAATCCCCCAGATAACAGATTCAGAGCAGCATAACCAACGCTATGCTCTTCTTATTTCATCTGTAAGGATGAGGATCCTAATGTAAAGGTCTGTCGAGGACCATCTCAGGACCTGCAATTAGTAACAGCTGGAAAAAAAGGTACCCAGTATTTACTACCTATCTGGGTATTTGTTAAGTGCTTTACTTGCCTATGTCCTTTATTTCTCACAACAAATCTACAACATAGACATTATCATCCTCACTGGAGGAAACAAAGATTTAGAGAAATTAAATAACTTGCCCAAGGTCTCACTGTTAATAATGACGGGATGGATCTGGCTCTCAAATCCGGACCACTCATGCCAGAGTCAATGCTTCAGAACAACACATCCTGCAAATATCTGAATGTTGGAGATACTTAAAAGCAGGACCTGTACTTTTTATGTTTGTATTTCTATCTCCTAGAACAGGGCTTGACATAGAGTCAGTGTCAACAATAATTACAGACACTTAAAAAACACTTACTTCAGGCCAGGCACTCAATTGCTTTATATATGTATATATGTTATATAGAGATAGATAGTTAGATATAAATACACACACACACACTCATTTGATCCTCATAACAGCCCTATAAAAAGATACTCTTATTATCACCATTTTTCAGATGAGAAAACTGATAAATGAATAAGAAATGGAAGAAGGGAAGGAAGGAGTGGAGAGAAAAGAAGAAAGGAAAGAATTTTCGGAACATGGAAGTTGGCCTCTCGGAACAGATTCCTTCTCTGTTCATCCGTGCAGCCCAAACACGCACCATACAACGTAGATCCCACTGCTCCAGCCTTGCCTGGTACAGAGACAATTAATGATTTTGTTTGATTTAGAGTTTACATCCCATTTGCATCATTAGACACTGTTCCAATTTAAAATGTCACCAAAACTCAATGGCTTCCCTGGGTATATAGGCCCAGCTGTGCCATTCTGTTTCTGTGATTTCTGAGGTGGTTTATATGACATGCCACACAATCACTCTGTAGAAAAGTTTCAAAAAAGCTGACTGAATGTCATCTCTAAAAAAGACCAAAGTTGGCAGCTATAATGACATAAGGGGCAGCATTCTAGAGATAAACCAAAACAAGTACCAGAGGCAAAAAGCAGGGACAACCAGGGAGCAGAATCCAGCCAGGTGGAAGCTTGGGTCCAAGCATGTCAGGGGAACAGGTGGAAGGGATTAGACTGGCTGGACTAGAGTCTGCGGAGCAGGCTGTGGTTCCCTAGTCACAGAGCTGCTGTTCAGAGTCAGGTCTGCCATCCTTGGGAGTCCAGAAGAAACTGGAAGGCAAAGCGGGAAGTTGTCCACAAGTACAGGCAGGAGCCCAGCTACTGATTTCAGAGTACAAAACCAGTCCAAAGCTGTCCATAAACTCCATTTGATCTCCATCATTTAAACTAATGACCTCGGTGGGGTTCTTTAAATTCTTCTAATTATAAGATTAGTCCCAAAAGCTAGTGTAGGGCTGGGTTTCTGAAGTGTATGCTTACTTTGGGTTCAGCCCTGTTACTTCTGTCTACTTGCTTTTCCTTGATTCTCACACCTTTTCCAGTTAGCATATGGCATCATTTGAAAATGATGATCATGCTGTCTCCACTTGCCCAATCATTAGGACCTCCTTTTCTCATCTTCTTCGCATTGGATAGAATATAGAGAATGGTACAGCCCCATATTCCCTCACCCAAAACCCTTGAGACCAGATATGTTTTGGAATTCAGACTTTTTTCAAATTTTAAAGGTAGTAATACTATTTCCCATTGTAAGGTATAAGGTAGCGCTCCTTAACTAAACACATTAACATTCCTTCAATAAAAAGCAAAATGAACATTCTAGGGATGAATACAGACTATGTAGCACCTTCCATCAGTTCAGGACAAGTTTTGCTGTCAAATGTTATTAAAAAAAAACTGGTTTTCAGAGCTTTGGATTTCATAATTGCAAGTAAGCATCTGTAAACACAAAGTAAGAAACAGTAGCTATAATGGCCATCTTTCCTGAGAACAAAAAAATGGATGAGACTCGAGACTGTTTGAATGCAGAGGAGGAAAATGCTGCAAGAGAATGAAGTTTCATGGACAAGAGAGAAGGGAAGGCTGAGGCAGTGTTCTCCAAAGAAGCAGAAACACACGACCCCAGAGCCCACACATTTTGGACAAATGGAGACTCCTATCTTTAGATGTACCCCTAAGCCTTTAACTCCTAGGACCAGAGCACCCTGAGGTGTGCTGTACTATAGCACTTACCACAACCATCTGATTTCCATACCGGCCATTGCCTCTACAATGGCTATATCATAGTGGCTTTATCATCTTTGCATCCCTGAAAACATCCAGCATAGGACCTTTATTTGCAGCCATTTAATGAATCAAATTTGGGGAATTAATTAGTTGGGGTATGCAAAAGATACTGAGTAGAGAAAGGAAAAAGGATTTTCTTGAAGGCAGTGACCTTGGCCATATCATATGCTGCATGGGTCGACAATTCCCACGACAACACTAGCTAAAGGAGGTGTCTGAAGAGTCATGGCAAACTCGGAAGAATGTAAAAGATGGATCATGCTTCAGTTACTCAGCCTAACTGCTGAGCGGAAACAAAGACTTGATCTCACTGGTTTACAGGGTCACTGCAGAGGAGGAAGTGCTCCTGGAGCAAGGGGACTTTCTCATAAAATAGCTCCAGGTCTTCTGAGTTCCACCTTCAAACACTGTTGTAAAATCCCTCCAGTGATACCGGTTCAGCAGCAACCACTTCACCACTAGCCCATTGCTCTTCAGGTTTCTATCTCCAGTTCAATGACAGACTCATGACTACCCATTTCCCCTTTTTCCCTCATTTTCTCAATCCTCAATCCTGCTCAGCTTCCACCCACCAGTATTTTTATATCTTCACAGGCAACTTTTCTCCTCCTGGACATAATCCTCAAATTCGATGTGTCCAAAATCAAGTTCATTGCACTATCACAATTCCACTCCTCTTCCTGACTTTCAAAGATTTATAAACTGCATCACCATGTTTCAAAGGATAAACAAAAATGATCACACCTCCCAAAAAAATCATGTTATAAATACCTCTTCATTTCCATTGATGTTCTTCCAATCTCCCACCCAGACTGTTTCAACAGTTTCTGTGTGGATCTCCTTTCCTCCAATTCATCCATCACATCAATAATAGTTTTAACCAATTAGGAATTGCATTCAGCTGTGAGTAACAGACCTCTGAAAAATAATGCCTTAAACAAGATTAGGGTCTTTTTTCTCTTCCTTTGACTGAAATTCCTGGTTCCTGGTTCTGGTTTTGTGCTCTACCATTTTTATATGGTGGTTCTTCTCAAACTTTAAAGGTGGTTGCTGGAATTCAAACCATCATGTTCATTTCCAGGAAGGAAGAAGAGGGGTCTATGGGAAAAAGGACAAAGAGTCAGCCTCCTTCCTAGGGAGCTCTCCTGGAAGCCCCCACAAATAATTTCTGTTTAGAATATAGTCTCATGGCCCCCTTAACCACAAGGGAAGCTGGGAAACAGTTTTTTAGCTGGCATTCGCCATTCCCCTAAAACTGAGATTGAGGTAGTAAGAAAGATGAGAATGTCAAGTAGGAAATATCAGACTGCAGGTCTAGGATTTCTGAAATAAATTTGTGATGAAAAGGAAACATTCAACATAGCCTCATTGCCTACCAAGCTAAATCTAAATTTGTGGCAAAATACTGAAGGCTTTCCATGATCTAACCCCAGCCAATATTACCAGCCCTTTCCACTACTATTCCTCACAGTAGCAGTTCTCAGATTTTAGTGTGCAAATAAGTCACCTGGGGATCTTGTTAAAATGCAGAATCTGTTTCAGTAAGTGTGGGATGGGGCCTGAGGTTCTGCATTTCTAACAAGTTCCCAGGTGACACCGATGCAACTGGTCCCTAGAGTAGCAAGCTTCTAGAGCAATGATTCTCAAATAAGGGTCATTTTGCCCCGAGAAGACATTTGGTGATATATGGAGAAATTTTTGTTTATCACAATATAGAGGGTGGGGATAGGGAAGGTGGGTGCTGCTGGCATCTGCTGGGTGGATACCAGAGATGCTGCTAAATATCCTACGATGCACAGGACAGCCTCCTACATCAAAGAATGATCTGACCCAAAATATCAATACTATTGAAAGTTGGGAAATCCTGTTCAAGAAGTAGCCTATGTTCCAGAAGGATAGGATTATATGTTACTTTAATATGATCTGCATTTTCCTATCCTTACTAGTTCTATCCTCTCAAATGATAGCCAGCTCTATCAATTGACTTCTCAGTCATGTATCAAGGCCTCAATGACATACCACCTGCTTCATGAATCTATTCTAACGACCGTAGGCTCTGTCCTGCCTCTGAATTGCCCTGTATTCACTTCTTTGTCACATACACCCTGCCTCCATTTATGTCCCAAAAATAGATTATAAATTGATCAAGGGGGATATCATTCCTTCATCACCTTGGTCACCTCCATGGTAACATAGTGCCCTATACACTACTGAATGGGCTCCCCTTTTTATTTTTATAGCATACATAGTTAAAATAATCATTTAAAACATGGATAGGTAATATAATGTATTATAATAATATATGTAACATACATATTAGGTCTGTAAAATGCTGTCCTTGGGCAATTAACTCACCATGGTTCTAATCCTGCTAGTCTTTTCTTTATGCCAACCAGCACTGCAGATTGTAACAATTTCCAGTCCTCATAAAACCCAAATGTGATTTCTACAGACAGATTTTAAATGCAGAAAAAAAATAAAGTTTAAAACCCCTCATTTAGGGCCACTGTCTGGCTTTCATTAAGCCTCCTCTGATTTTTTTCAGAGCCAGAGTTCATGGACCTGTGCCTATTTACCTGTTTGGCTGAGATTAAAATGAGTAATAGATCCTCCATGCCATCAGGACAGCTCCTAATGCATTTTTCATTAAGTTGAACTCCCACTTGGGTCCTCTTTTTGAGGTTCAGGCAGAGGTAAGAGAGGTATGTGCTTGCTTGTTTACTAGCATTTAAACAGGGTTGCTCTTTTCTCACAAACCATAACAATTTTCTGCTTAAGATGATTTCTGGGAAGGTAGAAACATTGTGTTTATTTGACCATCTGTTAAGAGAGTACTGATTCATTAGAACAAACTTCCCAACTGATTCACATTTCAAAACTACAATAAAATATTTTAAGCAAAAGTCAGATGGAGATCCTACTTTTCATAAAAAATACCCACTTACATGCATACTCATCACTAATTCACACACACATATATATATACATACATGCATCACTTATACATATGCATACACATATGCCCACACAGAGGCATACACATATTTCACACATATACATATACACACATACACTCACATATATACATACACTCATACACCCCTCCCACACATACAATGAACACACATATACATGTCCATATTCAAATACATATTCACTTATATGCCCCCCACACACATGCGCACAAACACATATATATATCTGCAGTAGGCTGAAAAGTGGCCCCTCAAAGATAACAGGTCCTGCTGGCCAAGTGCACACCCACCAGAGAGGCACCCTGCTGGAGAGGCTCGAGTCCCGTGGAGACCATGTGCTCCATGGCACCAGCAGGCAACAAAGCAGGTGGGCCTCACCACCGCCAGACCCCATCCCCAGCCCAGGCAAGTGTGTGCCAACCAAAGAGATGCCTCCCCAGAGAGGCCCAAGACTTGAGGTGACTATGCACCTGAGGCGCCAGCAGGTGACCGAGCAGAAACTGAGGCAGACATGCCAAATTGGCAGCCCCAGCAGGATTCTAGCCAGACAACAGTGTTGAACCAGTGGACTGTGAAATTCCTTGCCACAATGACTAAACATTAAAGGAAAGATACCAGAAATATGAAAAATCAAGAAAGTACACCACCAAAGGGTAATAACTCTCAAGCTCTAGATCCTGTAGAACAAGAAGCCCTTGAAATGTCTGATAAGGAATTTCGAGTGATAATTCTAAGGAAACTAAATGAGATACAAGAAAACTCAGCTAGACGACACAATGAAATGAGGAAAAGTATACAGGACCTGAAAGAAGAAGTGTACAAGGAAATCAATGCCCTGAAAAAGAATGTAGCAGAGCTTGCTGAGCTGAAGAATTCATTCAACCAAATAAAAAACACAACAGAGAGTTTAACCAGCAGGCTTGCAGAAGCAGAAGAGGGAACTTCTGACCTTGAAGATGGGCTGTTTGAAATAACACAGGCAGACAAAAAAAAAAGAATTGAAGAAAATTCAATTGAAGAAAATCTAAGAGCAATATAAGACAACCTTAAGTGCTCAAATATCCGAGTCATGGGTATTCCAGAAGGGGAGGAAAAACGAGATTGCATTGAAAACATATCCAACAAAATAGTGGAAGAAAACTTCCCAGGTATAGGAAAAGACACAGATCTTCAGATTCAGGAAGCTCAAAGATCCCCAACTGTATTCAACCCAAAAGGTCTTCTCTAAAACATGTTATAGTCAAACTGGCAAAACTCAAAGACAAAGAGAGATTCTTAAAAACTGCAAGAGAGAAGTGTGAAATCACCTATAAGGGAGCCCCAGTCAGACTAACATCAGATTTTTCATCACAAACGCTAAAAGCCAGAAAGGAATGGGATGATATATTCAAAATACTAAAAAACAGGGATTGCCAGCCAAGAATACTCTACCCCACAAGGCTATCCTTCCAAAATGAAGGGCAAATACTATATTTCTCAGACAAACAAAAACTGCAGGAGTTCACTACCACATGACCACCCTTACAAGAAATTCTCAAGGGAGCACTGAGTTTGGTACCTGAAAAATAACTACCACTGCTGTAAAAATGCAAGAAAAGTCAAAACCCACTAGTAAAATTAAAATGCCAACAATGAAGAGAAAAAGAAAAGTTTATCTACAACCCCAGAAACCAACAAATACAGAAGACAAACAGTAAATCAGAAAGAAAGGAACAAAAGACACTTAAGACATCCAAACAAAAATCAATAATAACTCTTCAATAACTTTTCAATAATAACTCTTAATGTAAAAGGATTAAATTCACCAATCAAAAGACAAAGACTGGCTGACTGGATTAAAAAGGAGGACTCAACTATATGCTGCCTTCAAGAGATCCACCTCACCCATAAAGACTCACATAGACTAAGAGTGAAAGGATGGAAAAAGATTTACCATGCAAACAGAAAAGAAAAATGAGCTGGAGTAGCTATTCTCATATCTGACAAAATAGACTTTAAACTAAAAACTATAAAAAGAGATAATCAGGGCCACTATGTTATGATAAAAGGATTCATCCATCAAGAAGACATAACAATCATAAATATATATGCACCCAATGTCAGAGAAACCAGATTTATAAAGCAAACTCTATTAGACCTAAAGAAGGAAATAGGCACTAATACCATAATATCAGGGGACCTGAAAACCCCACTATCAATATTGGACAGATCATCTAGGCAAAGAATCAGCAGAGAAACACAAGATCTAAACAACACTCTAGGCCAATTGGACTTGGCAGATATCTACAGAACATTCCATCCAACAACCTCAGAATATTCGTTCTTCTCATCAGCACATGGAACATTCTACAGAATAGATCACATGTTAGGTCACAAGTCAAGTCTCAACAAATTCAAAAAAATTGGAATTATCC
>NW_007726888.1:25358-40821 GCF_000696425.1 Galeopterus variegatus
AATTGACAACAATTCTCTACAAACTATTCCAAAAAATTGAAACAGAGGCAATTCTTCCAAACTCATTCTATGAAGCAAACATCACCCTGATACCAAAACCAGGTAAAGATACAACTAAAAAAGAAAAATACAGGCCAATATCCTTGATGAATATAGATGCAAAAGTCCTCAATAAAATGCTAGCTAACAGAATACAGCAACACATATGCAAAATTATACACAATGATCAACTGGGATTCATCCAAGGGATGCAAGGTTGGTTCAACATATGCAAATCAATAAATGTGATACACCAAATCAATAAAATCAAACACAAGGACCATATGATCATCTCTATCAATGCTGAAAAAGCATTTGATAAAATTCAACACTCATTCATGATAAAGACTCTCTATAAGTTAGGTATAGATATGGAAAGTATCTCAATATAGTTAAAGCCATGTATGATAAACCCACTGCCAATATCATCTTGAATGGGGAAAAGCTGAATGCTTTTCCCTTAAGAACAGGAACTAGACAAGGATGCCCATTCTCACCACTCCTATTCAACATAGTGTTGGAAGTGCTAGCCAGAGCAATCAGAGAAGAGAAGGAAATAAAGGGCATCCAGATTGGAAAAGAGGAAGTCAAGCTGTCTCTGTTTGCAGATGACATGATCCCATATATTGAACAGCCTAAAACCTCTACAAAAAAACTCTTGGAGTTGATAAATGATTTCAGCAAAGTTGTAGGATACAAAATCAACACAAAAAATCAGTAGCACTTCTATTCTCTAATAGTGAACATGCAGAAAGAGAAATCAAGAAAGCTTGCCCATTTACAATAGCCACCAACAAAATAAAATACTTAGGAATTGAGTTAACCAAGGATGTGAAAAATCTCTATAATGAGAACTACAAACCACTGCTGAGAGAAATTAAAGAGGACACAAGAAGGAAAGATATCCCATGCTCTTGGATTGGAAGAATCAGCATTGTGAAAATGTCCATACTACCCAAAGTGATATACAAATTCAATGTAATCCACATCTAAATTCCAATGACACTTTTCTCAGAAATGGAAAAAACTATACAGACATTTATATGGAATAAGAAAAGACTACGCATAGCCAAAGCAATTCTGAGCAAAAAAAATAAAGCTGGAGGCATAGCACTACCAGACTTTAAACTATACTACAAAGCTATAATAACCAAAACAGCATGGTACTGGCATAAAAACAGACACACTGATCAACAGAAAAACACACTGATCTTTGACAAAGGCACTAAGCCTATACAAGAGGGAAGAGACTGCCTCTTCAGCAAATGGGGCTGGGATAACTAGATATCCATATGCAGGAGAATGAAACTAGACCCATACCTCTCACCATACACTAAAATCAACTCAAAATGGATTAAAGAGTTAAATATACACCCTGAAACAATAAAACTTCTTAAAGAAAACTTAGGAGAAACACTTCAGGAAGTGGGACTGGATACAGACTTCATGAATGGGACCCCAAAAGCATGGGCAACCAAAGGAAAAATAAACAAATGGGATTATATCAAACTAAAAAGCTTCTTCACAGCAAAAGAAACAATTAACAGAGTTAAAAAAACAACCAACAGAGTGGGAGAAAATATTTGCAAAATATACATCTGACAAAAGATTAATATCCAGAGTATACAAAGAACTGAAACAACTTTACAACCAAAAAACAAGTAACCCAATTTAAAAATGGGCAAAAGAGCTAAATAGGCATATCTCAAAGGAAGATATACAAATGGCCAACAGACATATGAAAAAATACTCAACATCACCCAGCATTAGGGAAATGCAAATCAAAACCACACTGAGATACCGTCTCACCCCAGTTAGGATGCCTAATATCCAAAAGACTGTGAATGATAAATCCTGGCGAGGTTGTGGAGAAAAAGGAACTCTCATACATTGTTGGTGGGATCACAAAATGGTGCAGTCTCTTTTGGAAATGGTATGGAGGTTCCTCAAACAATTGCAGATAGATCGACCATATGACTCAGCTATCCCACTGCTGGGAATATACCCAGAGGAATGCAAATCGTTAAGTCGAAGGTATACCTGTTCCCCAATGTTCATTGCAGCCCTGATTACAATAGTTAAGAGTTGGAACTAGCCCAAATGTCCATCATCAGATGAGTGGATACGGAAAATGTGATATATTACACAATGGAATTCTACTGTGCTATAAAAAAAATAATGAAATACTGCCATTTGCAACCACATGGATGGACCTAGAGAGAATTATATTAAGTGTAATGAGTCAGGCACAGAGAGAGAAATATCACATGTTCTCACTTATTTATGGGAGCTAAAAATAAATAAATACACAAACTGGGGGGAGGAGGGAAGAAGACATAACAAATTACAATTCCTTGAAGTTGATACGACAAGTGAACAGAAAGGACATTGTTGGGAGGGAGGGGGGAGGGAGGAGGGAGGGAGGTTTCAGTAATTGGCCATAATAATCAACCACATTGCATATTGACAAAATAAAATAAAATTAAGTTAAAAAGAAAGAAAAGATAACAGGTCCTAATCCCTGGAACCTGCTACCTTATTTAGAAAAAGCATCTTTGCTAATGTTACTGACAATCTTGTGATGGGGAGATAATCCTTGTAAAGAGAGGCAGGGGGAGAATTCACAGACACAGAACAGAAGATCTTGTGAAGACAGAGGAAGAAATTGGACTGATGTGGCCACAGGTCAAGGAATGCCACCAGTCACCAGAAACTGGAAGAGGCAAGGACTGGATTCTCCAGCAGAGCCTCTGCAGGGAGTGCAGGCCTGCTGACTCCTTGATTTCAGCTCAGTGATACATATTTCCAACTTCAGACCTCCAGAATCATACAAGAATAAATTTCTATTGTTTTAAGCCACCAAGTCTGTGGGAATTTGTTACAGCAGCCTCAGGAAACTCATACAACATCTGTCAATACTCATATACACATACACACATACACTCACATATGAGGGTACTTCAAAAAGTTTGTGGAAGATAGGATTAGAAGATAATACAATCTTTCCATGAACTTTTTGAAGTACCTTCATATTTAAAGACTCATTCATGCATGCACATACATGTACACACACATACACCCACCACTTATGTACATAATCATGAACACACATCCACATTCATTACACATATACATGACTGTGTATATGTATATATATATATATATATATATGCTAACAGGTTAAGTTGGTTGTCTTTAAAACATGCTCAATGAAAACAAAAACTCTAACATACCTTTCTCAAATAAATAAACATATAAGAAAATAAGATGTCAAAATATTAACAATTGGAAGAAAACACTATGAGTGAATTTTCCCCATATTTAGCCTTATACTTATATAAAGAATAATAATTAATATTAGATAAAAATCTATTGTGTGTTAAGTCACTGTGCTCATTATCTTATAGGTATGATCACAACAATCACATACACATGAGACTGAGGTACAAAGACAATAAATAACTTACTCAAGGTCACAGAGGGATGGAGTTGAGATATGAACTCAAGCACAAGGGTTCCAGAGGCTGCATTTTAACCAAGGAGCAAGAGTGCCTTTTAAGATCTCAACACTTTTTCTTTAATAAAACCCTATGCATTTGGTTATACAATATTTCACCAGTGCCACTTGATGCTTTTTTTCATGTCATGGCATCTGTGCCTGTGCTGGAATCAGAACTAATTGGGTCATCTTCATCTGAGATCAGAGTTCCATCTAGTAAGAGCCTGATCTTTACCCAGCTGAATCCTGTCTACCCCATACTGTCCGAGACCTTCCACCACATGCACTGTGCACACAAGGCATGGGCCCACACCAACAGGTGTGACCTTTGCCCATCTCAACTGGGCTTTCCAGACACCACACAGAGATTGGAGCTCTTTCTTATGACTGTGGTTTTGGAAATACTATTATTATCGTTTATGTTCCATATATATAGGCCATATATTCTAATGCAGAAATAAAAAAAGTGCTATGATAAATATATGTTTTATTTTAAAAGGCCAGAGTATTACAAATTGAGTCCTTCTGAAAATAAGAAGACATTGATGATCATTTTACCTACATCCCACCTGATAGTGCAGCCATGAATAGCAAACTATTTTCAGGTCTGATATTATGATTATACTAAAAGAAGCTGCTTCACCAGAGGTATGGGGAAAGTATAGCATATTGTTTATACAAAAATAGGCCATTTTAGGACAAAAATTAAGATACATCTTTGTTCATCTAAGTCCCTACATAGGGATTCCTTCTTTTAGGTCTCTGTGGGCAATCACCTGATTCAGTCTGTTTCCAGTCTAGTTCTGTAAGTCCCCAAATCATCACTTTTCTACCACCAGTCCTGGTTGAGCTTCTACCCTAAAATCTTGGCCATCATGGTATCATTTGTCCAGATTCCCTCAACCACCTTCTCTCAGGTTGAACTGCTTACCACCTTGACTAGGTAACCCTGGCAACAGATAGTTTGTCCTGGTTTCCCAGTGTCTACCCTCCATTCTGTGTAGGTAGGCAAGTAGCTAGTTACTTTAAGGCAGCCTTTAACACTCACCAAAATACCTGGATCCTTCCTTTTTCCAACTGTTGTTCATAAAACCCTGTTCCTTCCTTGAGCCTGTGATCTTATCTTTACCGTGAGGACAATCACCTCGAGGTTGCCCCTCTTCATACCACACACAGGAAGACAGAACAGTAAGATGTCTTCCTTCCTTCTCTAACTTCCCTGACACAATGAGAATTGGCCAGCACACACCAGGAGGCTTGGGACAACCTTACAGTGCACATCCTTCACTTGCTACATTTTACCTTAACTACTTTTACTACTTTCTGAACAATGTGAGAAACTTATGGGTATTTAATTTCTTTTTACTTATTTATTTATTTGTTTGTTTGTTTATTTGTTTTATTATACATACATGTGGGATACAACATTGGTTTTCAATAATTGTATACAATGTATGGTGGTTAGATCAGTATAGTTAGCTTATTCATCATTACAATATGTAGTTGTTTCTTGTGTCCGTCGACCAGCTCCTCATTAGCCCCCTTTCCTCTTCCCCTCTCCTCCCCTTTTTCACCTCTAGTTGTCTAAAAGTTCAACATATTACTGTGATTGTTGTCTCTTCCTTTCTTTCTCTCTGTTGCTCTTTACTGTTCATTTGTTTCATTGACGCCCTCCTCCACTTTTCTTTAGTGCTTTCATATCCCTCACTTCTAACATGTTATAAACCCTACAAGATATTCTTATTGTTGTTTTAAAGACTCAGTATCATGTTATCTTTATCCACAAATGTCTTTCCATCGCATTTTCTTGCTTTATTTCTTTATTCCTTTCTGCAATATTCTTCAGCCTGAAGAAATACTGCTGCTTCTGTAGATGTTCTGGTGTCAAATTGCCGGGGACCAGCCCCAGCACAGAGATTGTGAAGGTCCCCACTGGTAAGGGATCCCCCAAAAGGGAGGAAGGGCAGCGTCGGCGATGGAGCGGCAGCAAACATACAGACCCAAAGGATCTGTTGAATGCTGGGACAACAAACACACAGACTCAAGGGATCTGCTGAATGCTGACAATTTATTGAAGCAAGCATCAGACTTTTATACTTTTCTTTTTTATTTGCTACATAATCATAAAATAATCAATGAACAATATCATAATATCTCTTTGTAAGTGACATATGTTCTAAGAAAAATAGCATTACAGTTTATTCCCAGAAAAGACAATTACAATGTCCTTTCCTTTGAGCAAGAACGTTACAACCCACTGGTCCCATATAATCATCACTTTTCATCACTTGCAATTATTGCCGAAACTACATCCATGGTACAGTAGACTTTCTATGACGTTATTAAAACTTGATTCACACCTACATCTAACTATTCTTTATTCCTAAATAAACACTCTAAAAATTAACTTGCTTACAACTAACTTCTACTTCTATTGTAAAACAAAAGATTGTACATTAACTCCTTCCAAGCAGCCAGGCCAGACTCTCAGGCACCAGACAAGACAAATGCCTACATAGGTTCGTTGTCCCCTTCTGGGACCCACTGCCATAAGCCATCTCCTGAAAATCCATAATCATAAGTATCATTAGTATGATTAAATATTTTAGTATAATTTTGAATCCTACTTCTAAGTCTCTCAGAGCGATAGTTATGAGGCAGCAAAGAATAAAATAACAAGCACACAGAGCTCCAGAATATCAGGGTGGAACGCCGGCATCTTCTCCCACGATGAGGCCCTGCAAACACCGTGTTTCAATAAAAGATCTTTATCAGGCTTTAATCTTATGAGTGGGAGGCACCCCCGCATCAAATTGTCTAATAATTTTTTTGTCTGAGAAGTCTTTATATACCTTTCAGTTTTGAATTATATGTATATAATTCCAGGTTGGCAGTTCTGTTCTTTCAGCTTTTTAAAGATGCCAATCCGTTGTCTTCAGGTTTTCATATTTGCTGTTGAAAAGCTGGCCGTCAAGTTTATTTTTACTACTTTTTAGGGCAATGTGTCTTTTTATTTCTTTCTGTTTTTAAGGCTTGTTTTTGGACTTCACTAATTTGACTAATTTTGCTTTATAACAGCTCCTTACATTAATATGCTTAAAACCTTTTTGCAGAGGTTTATATAATTGTAATACCTGTAATCCTCACTATTCCCAAGAGGTAAAGAAAAGAAAAACTGTAGACTTCAAGCCCAGTTAATACCATTAACCTTTCTCTGCAAGACAATTCTTTCCCATTGGAACAATAATCCTAAATCTCATCTTTAAAATATGATCTAAAAATATTGTGACATTTGGAGAAATAATTTCCTTGGGAAAAAAATACTACAGATTTCTGAATCCTTTCCGTTATCAATGTTATACATTCACAAAAACAATTCTTGGGTTTTCATCAAACAACAGTGGCAAATATATACAATTGGTCTTCATTACACACATATTCTGTATTTGGGAATTTTCCTTCTTGCCAAAATTATTTACAACTCCAAAATAAATACTCATGACCCTTTCAAGGTCTTTCTGTGGACATGCACAAATGGCAAAATTTTTTAGTTAACCAATGAGCACATTTCCAGCTAAAGTCAAAAAAGGTGAACCTTTGACTTCTTGCCTCAACTTTCATACTATAAACAAGTATCCTTTTCATGATCTATTTACTGTTACATTTTTACATTTTTGCATATTTTGTTGGTGATCGTAATGTTTAAAATGGTTCTCAAGTATATGGTTCTCAAGTGCTGTCTAGTGTTCCTAAGCTCAAGAAAGCTGTAATGTGCCTCATGGAAAAAATACATGCATTAGAGATAAGTTTCATTCAGGCATGAGTTGTACTACTGCTGGCTGTGAGTTCATTGTTAATGAATCCACAATATATGTTAAAGTGTCTTTAAACAAAAACACACATAAAACAAGATTACACGTTAATTGACGGAATGTTGTGTCCAGAGACGCACAGAAACCTAACCATGTATTTCCTCTAGGAGCAAAGGTTTAGTATTCACTAATTCAGTGTTGGTGGTGACTTTATAAAACATAAATACCATGAATAATGAGAATCAGCTGCAAATGGACAAGTAGTAAAATGGAACACAAGCAGAATATCATTACTTTCAGATTTAAAAGGCTCTTTAGCTATGAACTGGTGACTACATTAAATCCAATGTAAAATGGATTTTTTAAAAATAGTTTAGCTATTAATAATATACCCTACAAAAACAGACAACCAGGTGAATTGCTGAAAAAGAAAAACAAATTAAATCCTACTATTTTTTTTGGTGGAAGAGGAACTTTCTTTACCGATTTAATACATTTCTCAATTGTAATATATTTACTCTCAAAATTGCAGCAACCTATGCAGGTTGCTATTCCAGACTTGCTATTCCTACCTTTCTGTCCTTATTACCATGGACTGAGAGTGCTCACGAGGAATATGAACACTTATAACAATAGGCCAGGAAGTAGGGGTTACTTTCTATGTGATCATATTAGGTGGCATTTACTCTATATTGTCCTAGCTTTGTAGAGGTAGAATGGTGAAGAGGTACAGACCAGACATATTGAAACCAGACCTCTGAGCTGGAGTGCAGCTCTGCCACTTACCAGCTGTGGGAATTTGTGCACATTACTCAAATTCTCTGTCCCTGATTTTCCTCATTTGTGAAATGGCTAACAATGTTTTTGTTAGCAGCCTATGTACAGGATAAAGATGCATTGGGTGAGATGCGAATGTCTGAATGATCATACTGAAGGAGGTTTGAGTAACTTGGAAAGGGGAGCTTGATTGACCGTACAAGACTATCTTCCTTCTGTTCCTGCTCAGCATGTGTATTATAATATAACATAGATGTAGACATTGATTTCCTATGATAAAATCTATGTATGATATAAAAATAGAATGAGTTCCACCAAAAATTGTTATTTTTCCTTTGTAATACATATATCTTACTGCTGCCAAAGTTACTTTTCTAAAGGTTAAAACTAATTTTACAATATTTCCCTAAAACATCTCATGATTCCCATTCCATATATAAAACTTGAAACTCTATTGAAATTTGTCTCCAACCAAAGATTTCCTGGTTCAACCTTCCCCATATCGAGAGAAACAGCTTCCAAAACTATGAAAGAAGAATTCTACTACATTCCATACAAGGAGTGCATGTACAGTATCAGTTTCAGTTCTAGATAATATATTACCAAAATATCACTAAAAAATGTAAGTTTAACTGAAAGAAAGCAGGAACAAAGGACCCAACACCATGTCCTATGAACAAGTCAAGCATCAGCCTTTAAAAAGATAATATAATGGGAAAGGAGGGGTGGAGTAGTCATTTGTCTGGGCCTGTTGTCCAGAAAGAAATGAACAGAGGTGTCCTGTATCACCCCTTTGTGAAGACGAAAGAGACTTAGTAAGAACTACAAGAAGGTGAATTTCTGTTCAACAGAAGACAACTTTATAGTGAGTGTACTTGTCTGAAAATACAATAGGCTATCTCAAAAGAATGCCTATGATTTTTTAAATGAGTTAAAGAAGCTATCTAACTTATTTAGAACTGTATTCATCTCTGAATAGTTCTGACAAATAAAGTAGGAGCTGGGAGAATATGTAACGTGGGGGCAATAGTTTAAAACCAAATTCTGAATCATATCTTTTATGGATAATCATGAATATGCAGTCTTCATGGGCATAGTCTCCAAATGCTTTCCAGATAGTGAAAAGGAAATTGAAGTACATAAAGAATTATACATCTTATTACACCTTACTTTTGCAAACTAAAAAGGTCTCTTTTAAGCTCTCCAAATAACACAAGTGAGTTGTTACTTCTAAATTTAAAACTCATGCAAACACAGCAATAGTCTGTTATCAAAAATGAAAGGTCAGTTTTAATCCCATTCTTTACAAAAGGCCAAATTTATAAAATTCAGATTGATGGAATATTACGGTCTTCACAATTCCATTTCTTCATGTAAACTTTCTGATTGATTTTTAATCCAGTGCTTTTTAAGAGGCCAATTGCAAATAGCTAATTATGAAAGTAAACCAGAGACTAGCAGTAAAGAACTACTGCTGTGATTAAATAGTCCCTACTTCTTGGTGCTCATGGCTAACACTTAGCCATGGAATCGAGACAAAGACCCAATCTGAACCCCGAGTAAATGTGTCAGTGCTTATTAGAAATAGCATGTTCCCCAACATATAAAGATTATTATTTAAACATTTATATTCCTTCATTGTGATCGGATATAGGTAACCTGCCAACCAGTAATTCATTACCATGTTTTACTTAGAGCTGACTGAGGATGTTTTTGTAGCAGATGCTGTAAGGGCCCTGTCTAAAATCTCTCAGCACTCAGATTTTCCAGTTGCAGGGCCCACTGGCAGCGAAAGTACTTGCAACTTTCTACCTGAGAGTTTCCTCAACTGTGGGAATGTGGGGAATGTGTTCTGCCTATGTGTCAGGTGGGCTGGAGTTGCCAGGGAGTTTACACCATGGGGAGTAGCCTCCAACTAATGTGAAAGTTGGTGGATAAACACCCCAGTTTCTCTATTTTGGGGGGTGGCATAATTCTGGGTAATATCTACACTGTCCCCCAGAGGTCAGCACTGAATTGAGCCCCAGTTGCCGAAAGCAGTCACCAACTCATTATCTACCCAGGATTCCCTACCTGGTCTCTTTTCCACACTCTCGGTTGGTGTTTCCTGGGATTATTTCCACAAATAATCCACCTATTCTCACATGCTAGTCTCAGGCTTCATCTTTGGGAAGGTCAACTTGAGATCATACTTATCAAAATGATTATTATATCCATATTTGGGTATTTTTTAATACCCGAAAATAACCCAAAGGATTTATTTTTATAGGTATTTTATCAATTTTTATTAATATGGTTATTTTACTCTTAAAGTAAAGAAATAATGTTGCACAGCCACAAATGTGCATGACCTATTATATTCAACAACATGAATTTCATGATCAGCAAAAGAAGGCAGAACAAAAGAATATGCACTATATGATATGCATTATTGTAAGGGCAGGCAAGAGTAATCTACGATGTTAGAAGTCAGGAAAGACGACACTCTTGGAGACGAGAATGGCCCTAAAAACTATATGAATATATTTTTTAACCTATTGCAATGAGCTCTGATTTATTCTCTCCCCTCAGATTCTCAGATTAATTATGCCAGCGACAAGTATTCCTGAATATACTGGCTTTGTGCTCACAAACTGGTAATCATTTAACATTTTAGAAAAGCCAAATCCTGATTGATGTTCAGTTAAATCTCCAGACTCAAATGTTTTGCATTTTCACATATGGCCTTTGCAAAGGATTAACACACCAACTATTGTTATCTTCTAATCTTGGAAAAGCCTTAAGGAGGCAACAGCTGAATTAGTGACAGAAAGCACTACTCTATTACAGTTTACAAAGGTAATCTCTCAAAACAAACAAACAAACAAACAAAAAACAACAGAAAAAGAATCTTCTGCCCCACATTGCTGAGAAAATGATATAAAGAAGGGAGAGGAAAGAAGTTTTTATATATTCTTTTATTAATACCATTTACAAACTATTTTCTTTAATTACAAAATGACAAAATAAATTTAAAACCCATAGTTGATATAATTTAATGCTTCTCCACTTTTAAATTCATAAGAAGGCATTTTCTTAGTGAAAAGATTCTCTCGTATTCCTTCTCACAAAGTTTCCTCTCAATCACTTCTCATGAATGCATTCTCTTTGCAGAGTTTCTGGCATTAATGTCCTTCAAATTTCCTGGCTCTGGGGACTCTCTCTTATAGCTAGTGATGTGCTGAAATAGGAGTTATTACACAGATCCTAACTCAGTATTTCTCAAACTTTGCATGTCTCACCATTACCTGGAGGCTCCACCCCTAGAGCTTCTGATTCAGTAGGTTTGGGGAGGGGCCAGACAATTTACATTCCTAAGTTCCCGGATGCTGTTCCAGGCACCACACTTTGAGAACCCCAGCCTACATTCCACTTCTGCGTAATTCACCAAGTGCTCTGGAGCCCCATCTCCCTTTGTACTCAAACCTTTAAGATAATCATTTATTTGGGGGTCTTTTGCTAATTTCCCTAGGAAGGAAAGGGCTTAGTCCCTATAGTATTGCTGCAAGATACTCACTTTTTCCTCTCCATTCTTTCTCTAAGATAACTCACTACCCATTTTGTTCAATATTACTTTTAAAATAATGATCCCAAATTTTTAATCTCTCCCTCTTTCTTTTTCTCCCACTCCCCCATACTCTCCTCTCCTTCTCTTTTCCTGTCTTATAGGATGATACCTTTGTTTTTCTAAAGAATATCTCTACGCAGCTGTTCTACCCATGCTTTCTGTTTTCAGATACCAAAGTTTTGTCAGGACCCAGCCCAATGTCTGCATGAGTATCATGATTAGATCACAGAAATACAACCTCATCAGCACCTTTATTCTTCTTTATGGCTGTACACTACATCATATGCTTACATTTATTTCTTTGCCTTTTCGCTCTCATATCTATAACTGTATCCAAGACTCAAAGTTCTCTTGTTAAATAGCAACAACCTCCTGCCTCTCAGTGTTTACTCATTTTCAGCACTTTTTTTCTCAGCTGAAAAGTGATTCAGAACTGCTTCTTACATCTATTAATTGGCAGCGTCAAAATTGTCCACAACCTTACTCATTTTCATTGTTAACCCTGTAAATGTGCCTCTCTACCTCAAAGCCTTTACCCTTCTCTTTAAAATGAGCTCCTCTTTCTGTTAAGATGAAAGCTCTTAGTATGACTTAAAATTGACCTATCCCCAAAAGCAATTCCAGAAAAACTGCATCTCACTCAAGATCCCATGATAACTTTAGCAATTCTTTGGTAATGAACACAACCCAAATATACCTGTGTGCACATGTTTCTGGTGATGTGCTTATGTACAAAGGAACTTCAGAAAGTTTGTGGAAAACTAGAATTGAAAGATAATACAAACCTTTCCATGAACTTTTTGAAGTACCCTTATGTGTTGCCTATTCTAATTAGAAAAATTTCTCCAGTTAAGGGACTCTTTCCTTACTTCCTTTGCTATTGGTACCATGTACGATGTTCTGACCACACAATAGGGTCGAGTAATCAGCAATAGCTTCTTTATAGAGATGGAATAATGCGACATGAACACATCATACAAGAGTAACAAATGGCTACTATGTTCCATCTGACCTGCTGAACCAAATTGGCCTGTGTGATGCTGGTCACAAGCTCTATTCCTGCACTAGTAGGCAATACTAGGTTAATGAATAAGTACCATTTACCTACATCTATAATACAAATTATCTCGAATTGAGAACCATCAGAGTATAAAATTAAGTTGATTTATGTTCATTTGATAAAGATTCAGAATTTAAACATATATGGATAATCAAATTATAGATACATGATAGAGGTAGACAGGTAGGTAGAGAGAAACAGGTTGAGAGACTGACAGAAAGATGAACAGACAATCCTACTGAATTCTAAGGGAAAGGAAGTACAATATATGTATTGGATAAGTACAATATAGCTATAATAGAATAACTCCTAGAAAAAGTTACATTGATTTCTGTCACCCTCAAAGCCAAAGAAATATAAATTCATTTTATGTAGGCTTAAGTGAGGAGTGGATCATCATACGATGTTTGTTGATTAAATTCATTTTCTTGAATATACATTTGTACCAGATGCTACATATCCTGAGACAGTCCTTCCTGCCTCTAAGGCACACACAGTCTAGAAGAAGATAAAATAAACTATAATACAAGGTGTCAAGTGCTTTAAGTCATAGGAACAGAAACGATTGCAAGAGGTTAATCAGTGAATGGACATTGAGAAAGTGACTCTGGACTATTTTCTTCAAGATGTTTGGTGAAGACGAAAGTTGTGAAATGCAGTAGTAGAATAAAGAGAAAGGAAGATTAATGGTTTGTTTGTTTGCTTGTTTGCTTATTTTTTAATAGGATAAAGAAGATGTTTTGTAGGCTGCACAGGAGGAATAAATGAAAGGAGTAAAATTACAAGAAGGGGGAAATTGATGAAGAGTGAGGTAGTTGCTGAAAGAAGGAAGGTAGGAAGGAAGGAACAAACAGAAGGAAAAAACAAATGAACTAGGGGAGGGGAGGGAAGGGAAAATGCCTCTCATTGGCAATTCTTAAGATCAGCAAGAACAAAATGCAAATCACTACTTTAATACATTAGTCTGCCTTACATGAGGGCAGAAACCCTCATTTATCCCTACTCTTTGCCTCCTAATTTATATTCATAAAATACCAAACTGCTTTGGTAACTGCCAAGGTGTACTGTGCTGCTTCTTGTTTTCATACCTTTCCTAACACTGCTCTCCTTGCCTGTGTGTTCTTCCTTCTGCAACACATGCCACTCGAGCACGTGCACATGTGTCTCAGTTAACCTTCGATAAAACAGGAGACATGAGCAACGGTATCTAATCACCACTTCCCTTCCAAGAGAACCAGACAAAATATAAAACTAGGGAAAATTTTTATCAAGCCTTCAGAGACTATATTTTTTTAGTAGTGAGGAACAGAAACATCTCAAGAAGCTATCTCAAGAAAATAAATAAATAAATGAACAAATGCTTAAGTAAATAAATTAAAAACAAATGCTTATTTCAATCACTTTTATACTCGTAGACTGTAATGACATCAGAAACTGAGGCTACACTATAAGTCTCACTAGTCCTATCTCCCCCGTGGGCAGCATGCTCTCTCTTCCACAGAATGTCCCTTCAGTACTAACTGGTTTCTTCTGCTTACTCTTAGTTTCCACTCCCTCATTATTTCTCTACAAGGCACC
Organism: Galeopterus variegatus; assembly: GCF_000696425.1. Taxonomy (NCBI): domain Eukaryota; kingdom Metazoa; phylum Chordata; class Mammalia; order Dermoptera; family Cynocephalidae; genus Galeopterus; species Galeopterus variegatus. The sequence continues at coordinate 39,731 of NW_007726888.1, forward strand.
ACATCAAAACCAACTTGGGGGCCGACCCCATGACGCACGCAGGAGAGTGCAGCACTGGGAGCACACCGGCGCTCCCGCTGCGGGTTCGGATCCTATATAGGGATGGCCAGTGCGCTCACTGGCTGAGCGCGATGCAGGTGACACCAAGCCAAGGGTTGCGATCCCCTTACCGGTCACAAAAAGGACAAAAAAAAAACCAAAAAACAATTTGGTTCTGATTCATTCTTATGAATTTTTAATTAACTATTACAAGGCTATTTGGATCATTTATTTAGATTTTCTTAGTTCAAACGTAGAAAAGAAATTAATTGGCTCAACTCATTTTTTTATGCCACTACATGGATTGCTACTCAATCTATGAATTTATGAGTCAGTTTCAGAAACCTCTGGTCCAAACAGTTATAGTAATGGAGCCAAGGTCTTATAATATCAAATACAATTATCTAGATAACTAGAAGAAATAATGTGGCATTGGCATGACAAATATTCAGATGGTTGGATTATCCAGTGTAAGATGGCCACCAAGGCAAAGGGGACTATGGATTCCTGAGCTGGAATAACAGAAATTCTGAATCAAAATAAAGAAACCAAGAATGAACATTTTGCTAGTTAAACTGAGATAGTAGTGAATTGACACAGGAAGTAAGTAAAAGAAGATCTCCTAATAGAACCTCACTAACTTCTCACAATTTGAGAAGTTGAAAGCAGATAGTGGAAAAGATGAGGACCACTCTATTTCTGCTATTATAGATCATTTAAAATCTGTTGTGCCGGGGCCGGCCCAGTGGCACACTGGATAGTGCGCCGCTTGGGAAGCGCGGCGGCGCTCCTGCCTGAGGGTTCGGATCCCACATGCAGACTGGTTCCCGCTCACTGGCTGAGCGAGGCGCGGGAGCAACACCGAGGGTTGCGATCCCGTTGCCGGTCCCCGGTCCGGTACGGGGGCAACACTGAGGGTTGCGATCCGTTGCCGGACACGGAAAAACAAAAGACAAAAAAAAAAAAAAAAAAAAAACTGTTGTGCCAACTGGAAAATCAAAAAAAACCCGAAAAAACTTTCCAAAATTGGGGGGCTTCTTCCTTTGGTGGGG
>NW_007726888.1:40831-53832 GCF_000696425.1 Galeopterus variegatus
GGAAAAAAAAAAAAAAAAAAAAAAAAAAAAAAAAAACTGTTGTGCCAACTGAGCAATCCAAAACATACCCGAGAAAGCTTACCAGCATGGTGGGCTTCTTCCCTGGTGTGGTGGTTAGTAGCACCAGGAAGAAAGCTGCAATCAATCACACTATGTCCCTGGATATGAAGCTGAGATGAAGAGAAGACCACGTAAAAAAAAATTTACCTGGGTACTGTGACACCAACAAATATTAGAAAAGAAAACACAGTAAAATAAGGTTTCCTTCTGGCGATACCATTGCTCTAGGCCCTCCCCAACTATTTCTGGATTCTAGAGCTGCATTGTTTAATACAGTTGCCATTAGCCACATGTAGCTATTCAAATTTCAATCAATTAAAATAAGTTAAATTATAAATTCAGTTTCATAGTTGTACTAGCCATATTTCAAGTGGCCAATTGCCACAGTAGCTAATGACTATCATGTTGGACAATGAAGATACAGAATATTTCTTTCCTAGAATGTTAATATACAAACAAGTAATAAACATCAAATTTTTTGATGAATTTCAAAAATTCATCCAGAAAATATGTAAGTGAGAATCAGAAAGTTACCAAAAAAGTAAAAAGGTGAGAGAACTTGCAATGAAGTAGTATTAAAATACATGTAAAGCTGCTGTAAATTAAACAGCATTGGAGATGTTAAAGTGAATAGAAAAATAGATCAGTGCACAATTAGACAGTACAGAAATATACCTAAATATACATGGGAATTGTAATATAAAATATGTCACTTCGAATCACTGGTACTGAAACACTAGTAATAAATTTTGGACGAAAATAAAATAATAATTAGCTACTTACTTCATATCAATTAAAAAAAAATTCCAGACAAGAGGAAAGATCTAACTGTGTTTAAAACAGTTTAATAATCTTGGGATGAGAAAGATAGAAAATACTTCTTAAAGAAGACATGAAACCAGAAATAACAATTATAATTATAGATATAACATAAGAAAAAATCTTGAGATAAAGACCTGAACTTAAAAGTTAAAATGGTTTGTTTTGTAATATGCAATAGTAACAAAAAAAGAACACCATTTAGAAATGACTTAAACATTTTCTGCATTTCAAAGATAAAGATGGAATTCTAAAAGGAATTCAAGCAAGAAAATATAGTTTCCCAAAGAAAAGAATATATTCTAGTCAAGATTCCCTTGAACAGCAACAAAAATTGACTGTATAATTAAGCAATAAAAATAACATCAAATCCCCAAAAGTAGAAATAGTAGAGGCCACTTTGACCACGGTGCAATAAAAGTAGAAAAAGGTTTTAAAGTATAAATTTAAAAACCCAATTAAATAGAAATTTTAGGAAACAAAACCACACCATTCTAAATAACACCTAGGGCAAAGAAGAAATCAAAGCTGTAATTACAGACTATATCAAAAATAAGGATTAAAGGGCAACTTCTGGTTCTTGACAGATGAAGAACTAGCTTGGGCTGCCGGATTCCTCTAAAAATGTTTTTAAATTATGAAGCATATAGAGATGAAAGGGGAGAGCTTAAATCTAAAGATCTAGTCTTAAATATAAGAACCCCTTGCAGGAAGACAAAGGAGTAATCTTTTGGAAACTTTCACCGGGACGAGGAGAAGCCCATCTCTTTTTCTTTCCTTAAACTCAACAAAAGGTATATAAGCTAGTGCACAGGATCACCACACCTCCTTGCATATTACAGAAAGTGTAGTTATAGCCCCATGGGACACTGAGCTCACAGACCAAAGTAGCTGGACATTAAGGAGTATGTGACAAATAGCATTTTACGAAGATGCCTACACCTACATGTTCATGCATTCCCGCAGGCTCGTCATACAATGTAATTGACATTCCTCCTGCCAAGATATGTGGTTTATGTCCTTTTCTCTTGAATTGGGGCAGAGACTTATGCCTACCTCAAATAATGGAGTAGTACAGAGGTGTGCTATGTGACTTCTAAGGCTAGGTCAAGGAAAGAGTTCAACTCTTCCTGTTTCTCTCTCTCTCTCTCTCTCTCTCTCTCTCTCTCTCTCTCTCTCTAGCTACCATGTTGTGAGCAACCACACGCAAGATAGAGATGCTGCCCGTGGATTTTCTTGTAGACAGCCCCAGCCAGATCTCCAGGTAATACCTGCGTCAACCACCAGAAATGTGAGTGATTATTTCAGTCCCCAAACATCAAGTCTTCCAGCTGAGGCCCCAGACAGCATGGAGTAGAAACAACTCATCTCCCCTGTACACTGTCTGAATTCCCAACCCACAGAAACAGAAAGACCAAAAACGATTAAAGTTTTCTGAAGCCACTAAGCTTCAAGGTAATTTTTCATAAAAATGTTATATAGCTATAGATGACAAATACCAAGTGCATTCACTAGGAAGAAGAGTTTTATTACATAAAGTAGAAATAAGGACAAGAATAAAATTCTCAAAGAAATAGGGCAGGTTAGTAGTAATAAGACCAAGAACCAGAAGTGAAAAAGAAAAACTAAGTAAAAATATTGGATACTGAAAATATAATATTTGAAAACCAGAATACATTAGATGAAATAAATTGCAGAATTTTATAAAGTCTAAGAAGGGGTAAGAGATGAAAATTAAGAGATATGGAAAATAGAATTAGATGCCAACATATAGATAATAGAAATTCCAGAAAATGAGAAATAAAAAGATGTGAGAAATATTTGAAAGTAATTATGACATATTTCACTGAGTTACAGAATAATTAAAGCCTTTAAACTGAAACATCTGTAGAATTCAAAATGGAATCGTTAAGAAAGCCCACTCTATAAGTGTTATAACAAAATTTGAGTATGTCAACATCACACATAATGGATGAGTTTTGTTTCTTCTGTTCTTCATTGGTTTCTTGCATTATGATTAGAAAAATAACACAAAATATTTGGAAATATCAGGAGTCACCTTCCCCAGAAATCTTTCCCTACCCAGCTCCTTTTAGGGGCAGATGAAGTGTCTCTATTTGTAATTGCATAATATCCTGTTCATGCCTCAGAAATTGTTTTTACTAGTCTGTGTCTGTCTCCGTCTATTAGCATGTTGAGTGGTGATTATTAACCAGAACGTCACGTCACAAACTCGGGGAAGCTACTTTTATTGATGATGTGTTTGTTAATCTGCTACTTGCCCAGGTCCCATGTCAGGGCTACTGAACCTGAATCTAGGAGTGTGGTACAGATTTTAAAAAATACAACAAGAATTTGCCTTGATTAAAACCACCAATATGAGGGAAGGTATATGTATTCATCTCTGTATCCTTAGAACTGGTGTATAGAAAATGATGAGAAAAATGTTTTTGAATGAAAACATGAAATATAGATTGCACATTATTTCTAACATGTTAGCTCATGACAAAAAGCTCATGACATTTTGTTTCCCAAAATTACAGCAAATCTTTTTGAAGTCTGATAATTGAATGTCATTTGTTAATCCTAACATTGTCATCTGTGTGATCTAACACAGTTACACATTCTTTTGTCAAGGATCAAGCTTTAGTTCACCATTGACCTATTATCTAAGACCTTGGCTTGAAGCAAATTTTTACCTTCTAATACTAGATATTAGATATTGGGCAACTTAAATTGAAATATCTTTTGTATCTTTGCATTCCAGATTTAGCTATGATTACAAATTGTTTTAGTCCATGGACTAGATTTCTCACTCTTCCCCAGAGTAATATGATACAGATTTCTGGCTCAAAAAGACACTGTATTTAGTATCTCATAAACTGAAAAAGTATTAAAATTGCTTAATGTGTCAAGAAACTAATAACTTGTCCTTCCTTAGAACTTCAAATCAGAGTAGTGAATATTGTCATCACATGTGGAAGATTCTCCAAAACAACTGCCTGCTTTCAACAATTCCTTTTGGGAAGAATCCACATATGGGCCTTTACCCATAGAGGTTATTTTAGTTTTAAAATGTTTAGGAAAATCTGGACAGTCCCCTGACAGCTTTAATACCTTATACTTGACTAATGCCTTCCAATTTTTAGAGGATCTTCATATATATTTTTTCATTAGGACATTATAGCAACCCCATGAGGTTTGTACAGCAAGTATTATTACTGTTCCTCCCTCACAGATGAAGAGCTTGAGATTCCAACTTGATAAGTGATTGACTCAGAGACAAGTGACTTGGGGTGGGGACCAAATCATCTGGCTCCCTGAATGATACTGTCTCCATCACTCCATAGTGTTTCTGGAGGATTCTGCCCAAAGAAGCAATGGAATGTGTGAAGCTACATATTTAATGGTTCTATGCTCTCAAGTTCACTACATACTACTTTCAGTTGGAATTTGGGGGAAGAAGCAAGTCTTCAATCATGAGAAATGGTGAAAGAGAACAGGCAGAGAACACAATATAACACCAAGAAATAAGAATCTTCATCTTCTGTTATGATGTGTTTTCTATGTGTTACACCCCTATGAAGAAGTTTGTTCATTCCATATGTATAGACTGAAGGTGTCCCCACCAAATTCATATGTTGCAATCCTAACTCCCAATATGACAGTATTTGGAGGTGGGGCTTTTGGGAGGTAAATAGGTCATGAGAGTGGAGCCCTCGTGAATGGGTTTAATGCCCGTATAAGAAACACAAGAGCTTGCTCTAACTCTCTGCTCTCTGCCATGTGAGGATACAGTGAGAATATGGTCATATGAGAATATGGAAAACCAGAATGCCAGATCTGCTGGTACCTTGATCTTGGACTTCCCAGCCTCCATAACTGTGAGAAATAAATTTCTGTTGTTTAAACTAGCTGGTCTATGATATTCTGTTATAGCAGTCTGAACTAAGACACCATAGTTTTTCAAAAAGTACTTACAATTTTAAAATCCAATTAACATCTTTAAAGGTCACAGCCAGTTCTGGACAGTTAGTACCAGAGTTTCAGTTTAACATTTATGTGAGATACTTAGTATGTGCCAGGAACTTTGATGTTCTACAAATCCTATTTAATCTTCACATCAGTCTATGGCTATATGTCATTTATGTTATGCCAGCTTTCATAAAAGGTAAATGCGGAGTGCACACTCCTAACCAACAACCTCTTTGCCAGCAATAATCATGAAAATAGATTAAACATGACCCCATGCCAAAACTAGTTTTCATAAAAACTGTGCTGTCCATGATTCAGGTAAGGAGAGGAACAGGGAGACACAGTGCACAGCTGATGGATATTTAAACTTTTATGCCCAGAGGGAGCTCCAAGGCAGACGTGAAAATTCACAGAGGAGTTCATCATAAGATTTTGTGTTATGCAAGTGAGGCAAAAATATTTTTCATCTACCTAATTCACAGGATGTAACAGGAATTTAATGAGTATGAATGAAACATTGAACCATTTAGATGAGAACAGCAGACCCCCAAAAAAAAGAAAAAATTTAAGTTAAAGATTCATCTACATTCCAAATTCCTGCATAAATATCTATGTAACTGACTAGTTATACAAGAGGGACAGAATAATGATCCTTAGGGCTTTCCTATTTCTTAGCTTCGAGTTCCTAACTTATATGAATACAGGCTTAGTTTTAAGATAAATTCTATTAGAGGAGGAATGAATAGCTGATTCATTTTGGTTCAGTGAGTTACTTTTGCATTAGATTTTATATTTTTCAAGCAGCCATTAGCAGTGTTCCAAGACTGAGATGTCAGATAACATATGCCACACAGATCCTGCATCACATCAGTAGGCCAGCAGTTCATCCTGATCCCCACTCCCATACAGCTGAACCCAAAATGAAGTTCCTGTCAACCTCAAAACCTCCCACTGACTCCTTCTTGGATTTTCTCTATTAGACAACAGAGCAGAACAAGAAATGCCTGGGGCTCAGAAATCTGCACACTCATTTCAGATCAGCTCAAACTCCTGGGTCTCTGTAAGCTCTGGGCCCATGCACAGAAGAGAACTCCTGTGAGGGTCAGCAGAACTCCCACATTAAATTTTTTTCCTTTCCTCTTATATCCAAGACGAACCCAATAACAATACTTAGGGTTTCAACCTTAGCCAGCTGCTTCGACTTCACTTAGAGCTCTTTGGCAAATATACTGTGGAGATCCAGATTGAAAATGCCACTCCCACCTCAATCTCATGAGCGACGGGACTCAGTGGGTTTTACATGTTATTTCAATTTTGGAAACAGAATTAAAGAAGCAAGGACACATTTGTTCAATATTCATTTCTTGAGTATATACCATGGCTAGATGCTTGACTCATATTAAGTATTTTAGAGATTTACATCAATAATTTGAAGGTTAAATTGCTTCAACAGCATAATATATATTAAATCATGCACATGTAGTTGAGGTACTTTGGGAATGAGCCATTACACTTAAAACATATTGCCATTCTCAAAATGACCATCTAACTGTAAGTGGTATAGCTCTTACATCATGAAATGGAGGAAAGACAGCGAGAAGAGGCTTCCTCTCTGCTGCTACTGCTCATTTATTCAAATTCTCTCTCATCAAAGGGTAATCATTTACAATTCTATATGCCAAGAAGTTAAAACTTTATAAGGAAATAGATAAATCCCTAAATGATCCCTAAATGCTGAGATGTCAGATAACATATGCCATGCAGATATATTTAAATGCTTTAAATTCTTAATTCCAAGATATTCGAGAACTCCTTTTCTTTTTTTACAGCATGCTGCTGGATGATAAACTAACAGAAGCCATATCTCCTGACCGTAGAAGAGTTAGGATATTACATTTTTGTTTGTTATAACCAGGCTGACTTAAAAGAAGATAGGCCTTCCACTGTTAAACAAAAAAGACATAAACTTGGAAATATAGCTATAAATAAATATATAGATTAATAAGAAGTGAGCAAGACTAACATCTCCCTCTATCATATATCTTCCCCCAGCATGAAAGATTTCATTTGCGTTTTAAATAGATAAATACAAAAATGGCATTTTCCCTTGGCAAGAAAGTAGCTGTTTTGTATTATTTACCTAGACTGCATCTGTGTTTCTAAAAAGAACAGTAAATACATTTCTGGAGCAAGACATGTTTCTGTGATAATGTGTGTAATGCTTCTTAAACACTTTGGAGATTACTAAAACGCTTTCCAGAAGCTGCTAGTCAACTCAGTCAGTTTCGCAAGAACACAAAATAAAGATAAAGAGATGCTCGCAGCATTTTCCACTAAGCTATTAGTAGAGTGCTGCAACCGAATGTCCTCACAAGAGTAACCATCAGAAGGCAAGGCCAGGATTGTTCCAGGCATTCAGAAGGCAATCTGGTTCCAATCCAGTCTGAAAGGTATGGGGACTGCCTTCTTCACGAGGGCCCTCTCAGTAAAGAACCCAGTTTGGGAGACACCCGCCACCCCAAATACTGGGTTAATTTTTCAGCCTGCAATGAGAAATTCACAATATTGCTGTTGCAGCACCTTCTAGTTGATGCTCAAACCTTAATTAGGTGAGCACTTCACAAGAGTGTCAGAGAGAAATAAAATAGCTAATTAGATTAGGTCTTGTATACACCCTCTCCCATGCCAGGCCAAATCCTGGAGAATCGTGGCTTAAAGCAGCAGTCTTCTTAGGTCTCTCAAGTCCCCTAGAACTGTGTGCTGATGGTAGCATATGAGGGGGTCTTCAAAAAGTTCATGAAAAGATTTGCATTACCTTTTAATTCGATTTTTCCGTGAATTTTTAAAACTACCCTTGTATTCATCCTTCCAAATCATGACAGTCATTTATTCATTCAGAAAATATTTATTGAGCTGCTATGATCTGCCATGGAGCTGATATTCTAATGTGGAGAGGTGGGGAAACAGACATATAGGTAACAAACTAATAAATGCCCAAATATGATCATTTTGTGCTTATGAAATTTGATTGATTTCGTCTAAGTGTTATAAGTGTTACAAAGAGAATCAGAGAGTGATGCTAATTTGAATGTGGTAGTTAGAAATCTTGCTGAGGAAGAGCCATTTAAGAGGGGAACTGCACAGTCAGCAACAGCCAGGGAACTATCTGGAGGGAAAGTTTTTTGAACAGTGGCAATAACACATAGCAAAGTACAATGAGAGGAAGATAGAATGAACTTGGCACTTTCAAAAAAGTAGAAAGAAAGTGTGTCTATAGGTCAGCTCAGGATGCCATAATAAAATGCCATAAAATGGTATAGCTTAAACAACAGGAAATTATTTCTCCCTGTTCTGGAAGCTGGGAAGTCCAAGATCAAGATGCCAGCTGGCCGTTTGCTTCCCCAGTGTCCTGGCTTGCACATGGACACGTTCTTGCTGTGTACTCACATGGCAAGGGGGGAGACAGAGGAAGTAAGTTTTCTGGTGTCTCTTCTTATAAGAGCACTAATCCCATTATAAGGGCCCTACCCTCATGACTTCATCTAAATCTAATTACTTCCCAAAGGTCCCATCTCCAAATACCATCACCTTGGGTTAGAGCTTCAGCATATGAATTTTGATGATGACACAATTCAGTCCACAGAACTGAGTACAGATAGAACTTGGAAAGTGAGGGGGAGAGCAGATGAGAAAGACTAAGTGGTAGGAAGAAGATGTATCAGGAAAAATTTTATGTTCTATGGAAAGAGTTTTGATTTTTTTCTAAGTGTCATGGGAAGCTGTCATGCTTTGAATTTATAGGTAGCAGATTCTAAGATAAATATTAGTGTATAGAAAGACTGTTTGGGAATGGCCTTGGGAGCAATATGTGTGAAAAGGAGGAAAGGAGGTAGAATTGGGCTAAGAGAGAATTGAGCTGAGCTGCAACAAGATCCAACAGCTTCAGCCAACTCCACTGGGAACTCGGGAGTGAACATGGCCAATAAGAGTGGCCCCACATTAAGCGGACATGGCCAGGCCTTTGTACACCTGCCTCCATCAGCCACTGGGTATGGGCCGCCCTGAAGAAGGAATGATCTTGGAACAAGGAGCTCTCTGCAACTATGGAACCCATGAATGGGCCAACAGCTGAGGCTCTCCTCTGAGCACTTGCAGGAGCTGGGCAACACAGCCTTCCTTTGCAGAGGATTTGGGTAGATCATCACAGTACCCACCATGTAAAGAGATACATGCAGTCCCATGCTTATTGCCGCTCTATTCACAATAGCCAAAATTTAGAACCAACTTAAATGTCCATCAAGGGATGATTGGATAAAGAAAATGTGGTATAAATACATAATGGAAGATTATTCAGCCATAAAAAAGAATGAAATTCTGCCATTTGCAACAACAGGAATGAGTTTGGAGAACATTATGTTAAGTGAAATAAGCCAGGCACCAAAAGAAAAATACCACATGGTCTCATTCATATGGGGAAGCTAAAAATGTTGATCTCACAGAAGTAGAGAGTAGAAAAGTGGTCACTAGAGATTGGTAAAGGGAGGGGAGAGGGGGAATAAGGAGAGGGTGGTTGATGGATACAAACTGCAGAGAGATAGCAAGAATAAGATCTGGTGTTCTATATCAATATGGAGAGACTATGGTCAACAAAAAAGTACTCAGTTTCAAAGTACTTAATTTCAGGTAGCTAATTGAGAAAATTTTGAATGTTTCTAGCAAAAAGAGGTGACAAATGTTTGAGGTGATGATTACGCTAACCTGCTATGATCAAATACCCTGATATGATCATTGTACGCTGTATAAATGTACACAAATATCACATTGTACTCCATAAATATATGCAATTATAATGGGTCAATTAAGGGGGAAAAAAAGTGAAGTAGAAAGTAGAATATTTACCAGATACAGGGAAGTGGAGGGGTGAGTAGAAGATGAGGAGAGGTTAGTAAATGGGTACAAAGTTACAGTTAGGTAGGAAGAATAAGTTTTTTTTAAATAATAATTTCCAATATTTTAAAGGGGCTGCTAACAAACCTATACAACTTGTGCCCTAGAGGAAAACATTACATTTATTATATTGGAAAGAAAATAAAGCTGCCCTTGGTTCTGGAAGGAGACATTACCTCAATCTTCCAAGGTAGTTTGCTATACAAATAGCCTTGGAAAAAATAGCCCAGAATGAAAACAATCAATGCCTCTACTTGCAAAATGTGCAGAAAGAGATCTATGAATAATCGTCTTCTAACCTGTGTCACTCCACAGATTGCTTAGTGGTTGCAAAGGGAAAATACATACTTTACAATGGAATGATCTAGTGGTAAGTTCATTAATTAAGTGATGGAATTTTACAACACTAATAGAGGGACAGTCTGATTTTGTATACCTCCTGATGTGCTGCAATATGAAATATGCTACATCAGCTATGAAGTGTCATAATTTTTAACCTGGACCTCATCAAGCTTCTAGACCTAAAGACCTAACTTCCAGTTTATCAGCAACATAAAAATAGAGGAACAAGTTGAAGGACATCATGAAGAAACTATCAGAAAAGTCAGGAAATTCTACAGTCTTGGATTACTTTAAAAATCCAATGTCATTAAAACAATGACAACAACACAAGTGAAAGTCTACCTCAGACTAAAAGTGACTAAAAAGCATAAAAAACAAATGTAATATGTGAAATTGAATTAGATCCTTGCTTAAGAAAAAAAAGCTATAAAAACATTCCTGGAACAATTGGAGAGATTTGGATATGAACTGGATATGAGATGACATTATGTTTCTTGATTTTCTATTGTTCCTCATGCTGATCTCTTCCCAGGAAATCTCTGCCATGTACCTTCTCTTCTCTTGCCACTTTCTGAGTAACTCCTGTTCCTTCTTTGTGACTTAATTCAGGCATCACATCCTGTAAAAGGCCTTCCTACTCCTCCCTCCACTGCAGACTGTATGATTTTCCCCTTTTCCCTCAAAGTCCACACATATATCTATTACGATGTTTATCACATTTTAATTGTATATTTATATGTCTCTCTTCATCATGAGGCTAAACTCTATGAGAACAGGGACTATGTCTTACTCATTTTTGCATCTTAATTGACTATTATTTAATATGTTCTTGTGGCTTGGATAGCTAGATGGATAGATGGATTAACAGAAGATCGTAGGACCAATAAAGGGACTTAATGAGCTGATGATGGAAACCCAAAAGGAAAAAACGGCTCTCCCAAGGTTTAGGAACAAAAGAGCGCCCAAGGGGAAGAAGAAAACCAAAATGGCATTAATTTAGTCCCACAGGCCTAGGCTATATTTGTGTAATTTTATTCAGCAAGAAAGTTTTTACTTCATCCTCCTTTCTCTTTATACACATTTCCAATTGATATTTCCCATATGGGCTTCAAACAGCATATGAGAGAACTTCAAACAGCTCGTGTAAAGATTTGTATTATCTTCCAATTCTATTTCTCCACAGACTCTTTGAAGTACCTTTGTATTTGAACTAATGACTTCTACCTCTCCAACTCTAGCTTTAAGCCTTCTCCAAAGATCCAAAGAAGAAATGCCCTCTTCCTACTGGTCATTATCAACTGAATTTCCTACTCCTACTGGTAATGAACGAGTCCTGTAGGATTCCCCTTCACCATCAGCCACCGTGTGAGAAGCTGACTCACGGAATCCCTGAGCCTTGTGGGTCCAAGTGCTTGCCCACTAGAAGATCACAAATCATACTCACCAGACAGAACTTAAAGGAAATGCTTTTTATTTCAGAAGACGTCAATGGGAGACAGAGGGTGAAGTCCCAACTGCCTCTCTGGTCAACTGAGGGCTGGGGTTTATATAGGTAAATGTATCGGGCAAGACAGGATGCTTTGAGGGATGTATGGGATGAGACAGGATGTCTGCTTTTGATACAAACGTAGTTAATTGTTAAGAGTGCTATAAAGGGAAAACAAAGTTAGTTCTATAGTGTGTACACCAGTCGGGGGGCATTATATGTTTACAAATTTCCCCTTTCTGTTAGTAACTTCCACAATCTTAGGGAAGGAATGGGGTCATAGTCATCTCATCTGGCTACTTCCCACTGGACAGGTTCATCGAATTCTAAGGAATCCGCATGTGGAATTTCTGAGCCTACAAATGAATTTCTTCAAGGGTTACTGTATATCCCAATATTGTCCTGGATCCCCTCCCCGACAACATTCTTATGCATTTATATGCCCAGGGCTGTATTTCCTGGCTACAAATAAATACAAAACCTAAAGGAACACAGGTAATAACATCTCCTGAGGATGCTGTTCATAAATCTGCTCTTTCTAGCCGTGGATCCATTATCATCAAGTCACAAGGGGCCAATAGGGATCCCTTTCAGAATCCAGGGGTTGATTTTATAGTAAGTGCCCAGTATTTTAAAATTGTCAGTTTTCATTTTCATCCAAAAGAGGCTGTCCTTCAGTAGACATCAGATACACGCAAGGAAGTTTAGCATTGGGACCTGCCTTCAATTGTGTCAGTTAAACCTGAAAAGGTATTCAGGTGTCCCAATTAGGTTTTCTTCTACCTCTTTATGTTCAAGATGGGCAGGATGGTCCAGAAGCAACTGTATTTTTTGATGCCATATCCAACAGTGGGAGAGATTACCAGGGGTAGCCAGGGTCTGAGAGATTCATACTGAAGAATTGTCTTTCTAGGTCTAGCTAATCTGTAGAAAAATAAATACAATAATATTAATCATTTTCATGTAAATTTCAACTTTGAATCTGTAATGAGCTGGACTTCCCAGCTGCCTGGATCATTTACTTCACTCGGGTATGATATACCCAGGTTTCGAGTCCCTTCAGCTTTAATGCTGGATGGGCGACAAGTAACAGATCTTAAGGTCCGACCCATCTTCGTTGCAGCTGTGAATCAGGGTGTTTTTCTCTGCAGGTCTTGAGCAGGACTTGGTCACCAGTTTTTATAGCACGTACAGGGACATCTGTCAGGTAAGCCAACCTATTAGAAGCAACTCATGTATCTCATTAGTTTTTATAGCTGAGTAGTATTCCATTGTGTAGATATACCACATTTTCCGTATCCACTCATCCGATGATGGACATTTGGGTTGATTCCAGCTCTTGGCTATTGTGAAGAGTGCTGCAATGAACATT